>NW_019214057.1:110626-215769 GCF_002532875.2 Varroa jacobsoni | reverse complement strand
TATATATCTAGGACTGACGATGGAAATCTTGTAAATGTACGTATTATATGGATACGGTAATTTTATTAATCAATAATATTATGATTGTTATATGTCATTCAAATCATTACCTGTCTGATCATGTCTGGAGATTCATAAAAAGCGTCTCTCTTGTCCTGAGTTTGTGTTAGAATCTCAAAAAATATACTAAATATATTAACCTTAAAGACTGTATTAAAATATACGTTGGCTGTAAATTGCCTTTGCTTATCCTAATATTTAAAAGCTTCTACATCAGTTTTATATACGACATGGAAACAATGAATACTAGAATAACACCAAAAAGCTGGAAGTTACACAAAGGCTCTATCCGACTATTTCGGATGCTTAGTATGCCACCTCGTAAAAGTTTGCCCAGGTCGTTTTACATTCTCGCTTTGAGGAGCAGCAACAATTAATTATCTAGGAGAACCTGATCTGAGCTGAAAATTATTATATACATGTAGTAATTATTGTGCTTTACGGTGGTTCTATATGCGGTCTGATTTTAATAAAGCTATAAAATGAATTGCGATAATACACTTTATAACTAATAGCTAAACGCTAATATAGCAGTAGAATAACAACAATTTTAAACACAACGGTCATAAAAAAGACGTTGAACAACACAACGACCATCAATTAACTATTATATAAAAAAAATACTGCCGAAAGTAGCAGTGATAGACAATAATGGTTACTTGTAATGATTACGAGAAAAATAGATAGTATTTTATTTTGAACCTGCTTTCTGTGTGTTTTGCTTTTTTTCGGGACCGCTTATTGAATCTTCTGTATTAACCGTTGATGAATTTACGTAACTGTAGAGCAATCGGAGCTTCCTGATTGAATCTTGCATTACTGTCGCGTATCTATTTCTTACAAAAGGTGGCTTACAACTAATCGAAAAATGCTAAATTCGCGCAGTGAAATGTCATCAGACTGGACATCAATATATAGTATGAAAATTGCGTTTAGAGTCATTAAGAGTATATGCTATCATTCAAATCATGGTTGTTACTGATAACAACTCTCATTTGGTAAACATTTTTAGCAAAAACATGGCTGGATTTTTCATCCGCTGAATCTAATTTTCTAAACCAGCCGTAATCGATTACTCAATTCCTTGTTCAATTCATGCCATTTTTTTAAATACTATTGGCACCAATTAGACACACGAACGTGTCCATTGTTTATTTACCGTAATTTTTTATTCTATACGTGTATCATAGAATATGTGACGATTCAATTATACTGTGATTTATTTACAGGTAATAGTTACAATACTTACTGAGTCTGCAAATTATAATATTAACGAAGTAGAGTATTAAATGTGGAATTTGGCTTGCCATTCATTGAAAGGTTAATGCCCACTCAAAATGACTAAATCCGAGTAATCAACTAAATACAAAGTATCGTTACAACTAAAAAAAAAACAAAGGCCATCCGCTATGAAACTTTATCTCTTCTTATTCTGAAATTAGCACTTTTCAATACTTTTAGTAAAATACTTTGTTTTTCTATCTGTTTGGATTGGACTCCTTCTAATTCTAATAGGCTTCAAAACGTGAGTATTTGTCTCAAAGGAAAGATCTATTAGAAATACATTTTAAATAATATTTAGTGCCAATACCATTCCTGTGAAAATTATCAACGAAGTCATTTCCAGGCCTAGCTATTTTTCCATGGTAAATGTCTTCCGCGACAGTCTTTGGGCATCTCCAATAGGTCTTCTTGATATAGGAACTTGCTAAAAAAACTTCAAATTAACAAACAGTACAACCTGCAAAGCCTCGATTTAATGTTTTCTTCTGAGATACCAGTCAGCTTACGTTGTGTAGCATATTTTAAAAGCTCTATGTTTAAGGACAACCCAAATATCGCCGAAACTTTGTTCTTTGAAAACACATCGTTTTCTTAATTGTCTCAAGCTTTCTATACGCGAAAATTATTCCATCATCTACTCAATTACAACTGTACTTCAACGTTTGAATACAATTTACAAACAAATGGAAGAAATATTTTCAGGCAGCTTTCATATCGAAAACTTACTTTGTATTGGTTTTCATGTGTACGCTTTCGTATACACAACATACTCCGGATAATTACACTCGAAGCAATAATATATTTGGAGGCGAGAAACAATAACACATGGTCGTTTAAGCTGTAGGTACCGAAAATCTTACACCTTCATATATACGCAATACAAATATAGGCTTGTTCAATACGCCCGGCTTAATAGGAAGATGTAGTATGATATTTGAAACAGTTTAGCAGATTTTAGCGCCTGTTGCTGTGTTAGGCCAAAGCCAACACTATGTGTGCTAGTTAGGCAACCACTTGTTGAGGCTGCGTGTTTGAGGAGGTTGCGATTCAAATGAAGGCTGGAAACACAGCTTTGTTTTTATCGGTCTCAAACACAGACACACGTATATGAAGCTTCTGGTCGATGACTGGTCGAAGCTGGCGCCAAATAAAGATGGCAATATTTTCAGCCGTACTGCGTAATCAAGCAAATACATTAAAAATATTAACAAAGGTTATCAGAGATAGTACGTGCTAGGTAAGATAATAACAATAGTTGTGAATATTCAAGCAAATAGCTAATTTTGCCACGCTAGTTTTTTTAATCGGCTTGGGCCGTTTAGACATCAATTTCGACTCACGCTAGCAACCTAATTGTCGTTCTCAAACAGCCTAAGAATATAAATCTTGGTAATATAAGTTATACATACCTGACAACGTTTTTGAAGTAGGGTATGTCAAGATCGAGGTTTTTATGGTCGACAACATCCAGTACATTGGAAGTGATGAGGCGTTTCAGATCCGCTAGGTTCATCACCATACCTGTCGTTTTGTCAATTGGTCCTGTAAGAGCAACCTCAACTACACAGCCAAAGATATTATTGAAATCTTTTCGTTTAGTTTTACAAAATACATCTTAGAAAGATTAATAATATTAATAATTCCACTTTTTTGTAGAAAAGCAGTTAAATAAAGCCTTTTTACGCTTGATAGATCTGTGTTAGTTTATTCGCCAAGGATCAGGGCTTGGATCGAGGGTAATGGTAATTAAATTTTGAGAACACCTATGGTAACACCAAACGCTACGGCGGTCCAGTTGTAGATACTTTACAGACCAATACCCTATAGTCTGCTAAGTTCATCTTCACTGGGGCTGGTATGGTTGAATGGATTCAAAATGTAGGATAACTTAATTTCTAGTGTTTTGGTTTTTTGTTCACTAGATTGTGCTGTGGATACAATAACGGCTTTTCGATGCCTAATCCACACATTTCTGGTATAAAAATGCGCGGCTGCTTATTTCTTCACGGTACAACTTCATCACAGTCCACAGCTCGTGACGCTGGAGAGCGAATCATAACTTACACGTTAAAGCATTGCACATTTTTTAAAGAGGCAAAAGCAAATATCAAAATACAACCAGAACTATCTCCGACTACGTAGCGAAAATGGTCAAGTTCAAAGAAGAATAGGGGCGGAGGACAAAGAGGCAAGTAAGTCATCTAAAATTAACCGGATTTTTAATACAACAATAACCCTACGTTTTCCGTAACCTACGATTTTAACTTACACTTGTAGTTATGCCCGTGTCCGTTGGGGTTATTGCACTTCCCGAAAATCTCTTGATTTTTAAAGGGCGTCAGTTCGGGACAGTGTAGTCTATGACTAGCAGAGAACTGTTCGGTGCGACAAATGGTCACGTAAACTTCACCCGAATCGACAGGAGAATAATCATCCTCAAGAGATACGGTCCCGTCGACACCAAAGGCGGTGTTTCCTTCAGCCCCTTCTGCATCGGTTGCTTCCGTCGCTTCGGTCACGAATACAGTTCCATCTCCGCCGCCGCCACCTGTATCTGGGCCCCCATTCCCGGTGCCACTGTCCACTTGCTATTCACGTTCAACACGTCATATACGCAAAATTTGATATATAGTATTTGTGTCCACGTCGTAATATTTCTGTTTTAATGCATATCTTCTCCGCATACTTTGAACGTTTCTGCAGTGATTTTAAGTAGTCAAGTTAAAAAATTAAACAACAGCTCACATTGAATTGTTAATCGGACTTACAATAGATTAGAACGATTACTCCGATGAATGGAAGGTATTGTCGCGAATTGAAGTAAGCGAGCATTTCGAACACATTATATAATACAAATATACAACGCACCTCCGAAACGACAACGACTTGGGGTTCACCAGAACCTGTTCCAACGGCTGACCCGTCTGATGTACCCAGCATGTATCTAAAATTGTTGCAAGGTCAAACAGCATATGCAGAATTAGCCTGCATTGTATAAGGCTCTTAGGCCTTATGAGCTTATACAGGGCGTCCCTAAGTACTTATAATAGCAAGTCGTTTATTGAGTAATCTATTCAGAACAGAAGCAGTTGCTTGAGAAAAAATGCCTTTAAGATTAGTACGAAAATTGACTAGCAGATATTGGTCAAAGGGCCTTACGTGCAAGCAAACGTTACTTTAAACTGCAATTATACCAACTGAGCAAATATAATTCACAAATTTTATCTACTTTTTTTATAGCTAGTGCGGGAACCAACCGAATATTGCTGTTGTGTTGTTGTTGTTGTTGCTGCTGCTGCTGTTGTTTGCCTGAATATTGCAGTTGTTGTATCTGAAGGTGCTGGATATGCTGATCTTTGCCGGAATAATTTGTCACATTGTCCTGATGTTTACCGGTTCGGGCATGTCTCTTGATCATGGTCATAGACCCGCAGATATCGCGTTTGCATACTATACAATAGGCGTTACGGGATGCGCTGTTTCGTGATAACCACCTATAAACACGTGCCCAGAAAACATTGCAATGTTTATTAATTGTGCACAGATTTAAGTCTCTTTGAAATGCCAAACAATATCCTGGTCCAAAATATCGAATATAACCATATCTATTTCATGCATGCCAATGGAAGAGACCCTCATGGACCAATGTATTGAGTTCAAAAATAGCTCTTTAGGTGGATTTATTTGGAGAACATAACGCGCAGAGGACTCATACCAAGTCTATCTCAAAAAGCTTGCGTATGTAAAATCTCTGGATGTATTTGATAATAAGCAAAATAGTTTGTATCTTAGTTATCCATAATTCTTGTTGGTTATTCGATTTCCCGCATTCTATGCAAGGCGCTTTAAAGCTAATCGCAACCGCCTTCTCACCATCCTAATCTTGAAAACAAAATGAAGTGTTTTTATGCCAAAGAGATGTATTTTTGTAGTACTTTTTATGGTGTGAGATGTCTGTCAGTTTAGTATCTTTGTGATTCGTACCGTCAACACATGGTTGATATTTTCAAACTGTGCAGTTAGTTCAGCTTAGTCTTAAATTTTATCCGGCTGCAGGTCGGGTAATTCATTGAAGACCATTTCGTCATGTATTGTCTTTCCGAACAAATTTAACTATATCGTATCAGGAACCAATTCTAAAGGGTGATGGGCAAGGTTGCACTTTGCCTTTATGAGCAGTAAATTCAGCTAGTTCATTGATGGCTAGTGAAGCAGACAACCTAATCCCGAAGTCTTCAATCCATTCTGCATTAAGTTTGTCGTTCCCAGACGCTTTTACACAATGCTTTTATGCACTTCTAATATTTACACTGGAATTTCGTAGCACATATTGTCTGCTCCACCGTTCTAAACAATTCACAACCAATCTATAGACGTTATTTTTTTGGTGAGGGCCAAAATCTCTTTGCGCCGACATTTCCGTGATAGGCAATAATATCGGTTGCCTAGTCGAAACCGATTCTGAATACACAATAGGTATCGACGCTGATGATATCGACGCTGGCCAAGATAGGTGTACGCATTTCAAAATGTGAAAAATTGTAGACTTTTATCAGACGGTCTACGCCATCGAGGCAGTTATTATTGTTATTATTATCGTTGTATCCTTTGAGATCCGCAAATATCAAGTCAAGCATCCACTTACCCTTGAAACTCAGGCTCGTCCAACCAACTATTCCTCCATCTTTTCTTGTACTTGAGATAACGAGATGAACCGAGCAGTGGAGAATTCCTGTGACCGGTTGCAGCTACTTCTTCAGATTCTGACAAACGTTCATCATATGACATGTCTGAAATGACAATGGTACTAGGTTTATTTCAGGTTGCTTAGGACTTATGACGATAAATAGGTTACAAAAAAAAACCGATTACAACAAACGCAATACGTTTGCCTTTAAACATTTAACGTAACTGGACATATCAGGCACAAACACAATAATCACATACGAATTAATACATAGCGGTGATAAATATTACCATACACAGCGCATAAAAAGTGTACACAGGATCGTTTAGTGCATGTTACCGTGAAGTTACAACATGGAGAGCAATTTCAGCGTTTGCTTGAATTGATTTGTATGATTCATTTTCGGCTACAGTATAGCAGTTATATTAACGTTTCATTGATATAATAAAGTATTTCTTTTATCATTTAGGTGCTCTAAGCGGCTTCTTAGGTTTGAATTTTTAATGACTTTCTGTATTGATGCCTTGCACTGGCTGCCTGAAAATAATCAAGCTTGTGCTTTCAATGAATTGTATGTGAAAAAGATTTACACTACATATATGAGAGAAATGCAAGTGGGGAGTCTTTTACCAAATGCCGAATTTATAACACATTGAAATAAGCTGTGAGAAGGATATCGTGGTCATGTCACCCTACACAATTTATTACTCTCATCTTGAAGTTGGGGGTACATATGATGCCATGACAACCGATTCTACTCACTGCAAAATTTGCCTCTTATCCACACTTACACACATTCAAAAACCCATTTGTAACCAGACTCCGCAGACGACGCATTTTTCTAGACTATTATTAAACTACATTGTTCAGGTCGGAAATTGTATGTGGTTTCTGTCAGTACAGACGATATAGATTTCATCACTGCATCTTACGGAATAAATAAACCAATGGCCTTATCGCTTTGACTAAAAACTTGGAGGCTATTGCAACGGCGCCGTAGGGTCGCACGAGGTAGGTCGAAATTTCATCCAGGCCTTTAGATAGACTGAGTGTATCATAAAGAAAGCTTTTAAGTTAGAAGATTGTGCGGCAGAACGGCCTTCCCTTCCCCATTGATCTTTTAGATGTGTCTCTTTTTCCTTTCTCATCCCTCTGCTATTGCTGTTGCTACCCTTCCCTTCCTCAAATTAACCTCCTTGGGAAAGGGCGAGAGGATCCAGTTCCTAAAACCAACAGAATGCCCCTTATCCAAAAACACAATTGGCGTGAGTCTAGACCGTATGCTAACGTATGACATACGACAGGAAACTTTGTATGTTCGCTAAATCTAATAATTCTATTATCATGAAATATTTGTGCGCAAGGACCCTGTATAAACTCGCAGACTGAGTTACGTACTGGCTTTTTTAGCTCATAGTGATAAATGTGCTTTATTATTTAAAAACGAATTATGCCACTATGCTCGTAGCTGAGGTTGGAAATAGATCAGTCAAACTCAATTTTTTATCATTGGTTCGTTCTACATTATGGATTTTATACCGCCTGCTAGGACGATGGCTCCATCGTGTTGTTGGACCTCCTCAACGTTTTCATGGCTGTCGGCCTCGACGCTACCCTGAGGATTATCCTGGTCGTCTTCCATTTCTTCAGTACCTTCAGCAAGCTCCACACCATGACTTCCCTGCATAGTAACACCAGGCTCTATACGTATTTGTACAGTCTCACCCTCCTGCAAAGATAACAGAGCCCTTTCCTAGAACTTACAACTTGAACTGGCAAAGTAAAGATGCCGATGGCAACGGAGAGACAAAAAGGCTGCTTCAGATATTTCTGAAAAACCCATGTTTAGAACTACTATATACTCCTTTAAATGCATTTTGCAAGCCTTTGAACGACAACAATTAAAACAGAAGACTCACTTAGAGAATCAGCCATTTAAACTGGGATTAAAATAAGGTTATTGCAGAGAACGTCTTAACCCTACTACGCTTCTTAATAGATATTTTCCTCCACTCACGGAAAGTAACAATGAGAAAAGTAGTAGCTGCGGGTAATTGTCAATACCTTTCCATCTTCCTGTTGCAAAACATTAACCACGAGCTCTTTTGACATCTCTCCTTTTATCATTGCCATAGCCTGCTACGCAAACTTTCGTTAGCTCCGTCCGTTGTTGTTACAAATCCTGCAAAGGACGTTCAGCAACAAATATATAAAGATTAGAAATTCTACAGAGATTCAAACACATTTGGTTATTTCTGGAGAGTCATCAAGTTTATAATAAAGTCAAGCGAAAACAAGGGCCTTAGGATTCGTATTCTGAATGTATCGTAATGAAGCTCAAGCTAACTACGTTTAGACTGTCTTGTACGTGCTGCTCATGTTGATAGACTTATAAAGACAAAAATATGTATATTTGACCAGTTTTGAATGCCTAAAGGCCATGGTATCACTATTCATTACATTTGTGTATAATTTTCTATAGACCATATATCTTCAAGCCTAGAAGAGTATATTTGCTCTGCAGAGTGCATATTAACTATTTTAAGACATGCACTGAACTGCTTTGTTAAAAATCAAAAGATTTACAGTCAGATTAGTCACCACTTTAGTAATGTATTTCATACCGTAACATTATTTTTCAAAATGTAATAATTCAAGAAAAACTATACTTCTAAATTGTTTGAGAAACTGCTTAGATTTCATGATGTTCTTGCGACATCCTTGCATCGACTTCAATGTAAAAAGTGCTATATTATTTTCGAACAGTATACAACCATAGCTTGAACTGGTCAATCAAGCACAAGGGAGTTTGCATTGAATCTAGTCAATGCGGTTTGAGTTACCTAAACTACGCTATATAAATATATCTTCAATGAGCATTTCATGTCAAGATTAGTGTTTCACATAGGCCTAAAACAAGGCAGAAGATTACAGATAACAACTTCTCTTGCTACTAGCTAAATATAAATGGGTTGCGCCTAGCGCAAAGTCGGCTAAGACGACATGAACCAAATACAGACTAGGATAGTACTTCTAATAATAATATAATATATCATATAAATCGAAAAGAACGTGAATGCTAGCACTTTAATGAACACATGGTGGTTGTTTAAAGTAATGTAATGTAATGAGAAAGATCATATCGAATGTTAGCTTTACATCCTATATTAGCGACGCTTTCCAGCTATTGAAATGAAGTATGTCTATGGCCGGATTCAAGACACCTTCAACCACCTCACCAAGTGTCTCTAGGTTTAATAGGCAAGTGAACAAGGACAATGAGGCAGACTCAAAAAAATATTTTTGTGTTTCACGTCCGACACTTCAGACGGCTGGTTGCTTCTCGCCATCGAGCCAGTGTCATAGGATTCAAAGTTGCGCCACTTCATGTGTCCCTAAGATTAGTGGGCAGGCATTTTACTACGCTGGCACGGGCGCGATGGGAAAGATCCTGACACTGGAAAACATGATAAGGAACAAGAAGACAAGAATCTATCTAGCCAATTTACGACGATATACATTACGATGCGGTTTCTACGTAGGAAGCTAGAAATGCAGATGTTACTCTGACGGCCGAAAGCACGGTCATTCATTTATAGAATACACTTATGAATAGAAAAACTTTGTAATACCGCTATAGGTGAAGGCAGTCTTACTTACTTCTAAGGTATGATAGCCGTTTAGTAATCAAACGAACGTTTAACAAGTTTAAAATAGTCTACTTTCAAAGAGTAATTTAGTAGATGCGTTCCTCATTTTTAAGTAATTATGTTGCTTAAAATAAACTTGGCAGGTGCGAAGAATTGCTTTCTTTATATAATTTGAATTCAAAATATTATTGCAACGAGCGATAAGCAATCCTAAATAAATGGAGAAATCATTAACAGATGGTTACAAAATGCATGTAATCATGAGTGAGGAACCCATACTATTAATAATTAAATTAATTTAAACATGTAACTTCCTACATTTATCAGCGAGAAAGTTCAACCGTTTTTAGCAAAATTGTTTCGCCCATCAGGTTTTTGACAGATCATAACGCTGGCTATGTCTCGGGTTGCCGTTACCGTTGCAAGACGTATCCCGTTAGAATGGAAGTTAGCCTTTTAACTTAATGTTCAGGTAAACTTGTAGCGCGTATGCTCAGGGGATAAATATTGTGATTAATATTAGAGGTTCAGTTATTTATTATTACATTTTATTATTAAATTAAGTATAACCATTTGTACAGCCACAAACCTATGTACAAACTGCTGCTTATTTTACTAAGTACATTAGTATAATTCCATTTACGTTTGACATTTATATAAATTTTATGCAAGATGTGCCCAGAACCTACAATTTTAATGTCTGAACTGAGTCTTTTAGATTATTTTTGATGACCTGCAACAAGATCTTGTATTATATGTTCACTTAATCAAAAAACCGGTTATGGTTTATCACCTATTTTTGGTCCTAACTTATATTTTAGGAATACGCAAATAAGACGATACTCTGGGCGACCTATGTTCAGCGTTCGGCCGACCAGATATTAACACCGGTCTAGAAGACGGCGTTCATAATCACGATATATTGGTTTATGTGAACTGGATACTGTCTAGTAAACAAATATTTCTTTAGTATACGTTGTTTTAAGTGAAATAAGCAATAATTATGTAGAGCCACGTTTGGGATATATATTTGGTAAGTAGGATAAAGTATCTTGGCCGGAGTTCTGTGATATTTTTAATATAACTTGTGCTTAGAAAACCTTAAATTCAGTTTACTTTCAAGTTGACATCGTTCCTAACCCAGATTTTCACAACTCTTGGCTGCAATGATTATTTCGTTACTCAAGAACAACTTGTATCAGATCACACATGTTCTTTTTTGACTAGATGTTAAGGGTCTGTACTTGTGTGGTTAATACTACCCACGACTTTTTTGCCACGTTCTTGTAAAGCATCCATCTAAAGCATATTGGGTCGCAATCATAGACAAAAAAATTGATCCGTGCATTTTTGCGAGCTTTTCTAAGTGGCACTCAGTGAGCTCGTAGCTTATGAACTCGTCTTCTATAAGCTGAAAGCGTGAGTGAGAATGAATCTTAAAGAGCTGGTATTCATTAAACCAAAATTAAAAAAATCATGTAGATATGAGTCTGCGTAAATATATATTGAAGTGGTCAAGGGTATTGTCAACTTCGTTTTGATTCTCAAGCTTTCTGAAGTGCTTTCTTTGGTTTTGGCTCATAACCTTCTTAAAAATATTCCGAAGCTTCTTAGCAGATTTGCTGACGGATCGAACTGAAAGAATCGTGTCTCTTCATCAGTCGAGGATGAATACAGTGTTTGAATCTGTTCTATCCAATACGTCTATTTACAGCCTATTTGCTTTTCTTTTTGCAAAAGCTTTAGTTCCTTCTACACAAATTGTGCCAAGGTAAGTCTCGTGCCCATCATCAATCGTATACAATCATGTGAACCATTTTCAGACATATGGCCAGGTACTAAACCATTACTTGGCCTTCATTTTTTCCACATTGTCGTCAATTAGAGACGTTCGAAGGACAAAAACGAAGTAAGTCTTCAACTACTCTTAAGCTTTTTTAATTTTTTTTTTAGAATTATCATAGTACTTATGATTTCAATGATGGTGATTCACTACAGATCTTCTTCGACATCCTCAACGATTTAGAGTGAGATATTTTGTTCGCGACAAAAATGATTAAAGCAAGCTTTTTGTTTTACATTCTTGTCAATTCTAAAGATTATTGAGCATATTTCAGCGTCTAACATAACCTACTCTAAACAGATTCAAAATATATCACTTTTCGAGCTTTACGTAACAATTAGATACATATGCATATCGGTGCCTAATTGGTACTGAACTTATACGCGGGCTTGTGTTGAAATGAAAAATTTCCAGTAACTAATTGGCAAAATCTGCATTTAATTATAACGTTTGGTTAACCGCTACGATGAACAAGATAGCTTAACTAACAAAAATTGTGAATAACGTTTAGGCTCATAGTATCTGAGTATCTGAGTTAACTAATTATATTGCGGATATAATCGTGCCACACTACCGGTGTCAATTGTCAAACACCGCAGCTACGAGATACCACCACGATCTCAACTGTGGTGCGTTTCACAAATCAGGTTCCTCACCTCTGGGTGACCAGTTTCCCGTTGACTGGGGGTGCTTCGTTCCAAGGTGGTACGTCCTGTTCGGGCGCCAAATCTCACCGGTACCAAACATGCTATAAAAATGAATTTCGTCCGCACCACAACAGACACTCTGTGCAGGGATGCCAATATCGAAACGGCTAAATCTCCGCTAAAAAAGCGGTAAACAGAGCAGTTGTCTTAAATTGAAAAACATATCAGGTGGTATATTTCTAATCAACTCAATCATTACATAACATCTACGTTCAATGTCTAATAATTAATTTTGCTAATATTTGATATCCAGGTTGTTGGAACTTGTTTGACCACCAAAGCAAACAGGCAAGACAAGCTGGTATGTGGTACAAGCGCGCAGGTCAAAAGATTCGTAGCACCGCTTCGTTCAGTTTCAGCGTGCCACAAAAAGGTGGATTCGAACTAAAATAATAAACACACGCCGGTGCTGGGTGCGCGAGTAGTGCGCGTAAGATTTCTGTTCTGACCATTATTCGTCTTCGTTCAAAATCGTTGAACTGGATTATAATTCGAATATTTGTACGTGTATCTTGGTTACAGCATTGAAGTTATTGAAGCTGGCACTAGTTGTAAAATACACGTCGTCTCTGTTTGAATCGAGCTATAAAGTGCAGCTGTAGTTGGCAACATGCGCGTTACTCAAGTGTTGCTTAAGATCAACAAATATCGTTACTATAAGTAAATATTTTTAGGATATTTCTAATAGATATATCCATTGATTGCAATTTTATCAATTGAGCGATGTCGCGAGCTAACCGCGTATTATGATACTAAGCAATGGTATTATATGCATGTGTTCTAGTATATGTAGCATTACGCAAATCGCAAAAATTTTATTATAAAAGTCATAATAAATTATTAATTAATAAATTAATTAATAAATTCAAAATATATTGAGGTAGCAAAAATAATAATAAAAATTATGTTACACCAAACCTAGCATAACTCATAAACAAAATTTCCAACTGGCAGTTTTGTGACAAAGCTTTCAACAAAGTCATTTAAAAAGAGAGAATTTGAAAATTTTTATTTAATACATCACTTTTGTGAGACATAGAATAAGATTTTAATTATCTGTCTCTTAGTAAAACTAGATGTTTTAAGTCAACGCCCACTTAGCTTATAAATCAAACGAAAATTTCTAATTTGAATGCCCAATTGGTGTATATGTATAACGCGTAAAGTAATATAGGCAGTGACCGATAGTGTAGTACACGTAAATTTTTTTGACCCAACTGGAAGAGTTTCCTTTCAAACGACGTTACATTTTATGCAAACTTTCATTATAATAGACGTATAGTAAGTGTACCGTACCCACACTTTAAAACTACTATATACTACTGTATTCGTACTTCAAAATACCTAACATTATGCGACGACTAAAAGAATGGTTCATTCAATTTAAAGAGGTGCCTCTAAAAAAGTACGGGAGATCGGAACAGAGATTTTACCGAAGGTGTATAACAAGGACTTAGTTAAAAAATTTAGAAAATTTGGAGGGCTGAAACTTTTTGAGGCTATCAGGAAAAGAGTTATTCATGAGTAGTTAGTCTCGCTCTAGTTTAAGAAGTTGTAAACGCATATCGGGTGTGTACAGTGCGATTAGTGCCTAGGCACCAAGAAGGCAGGCCGACGGAGCAAATTAGTGTAAGGATTTGTGAAACAAGAGTTCTGCCGCAGCTATTAGTAAATTGAAGGAACCATATATTTAAGTGCTTTCACATCTAAATTTTTTAGACAAATGTACACAAGAGTTGTAGTGAAGCTATTATTGAAAGAACTATATATTTAAGTGCTTTCACATCTAATTTTTTTAGACAAATAAACTTGTAGCACGTAAGCATGTGGTATTAGCCATAATTTTTACTTTTATACGAAAGAAATTTTTAGATAACAATAATAAAGCATCGAAAGATATCCTCAAAATTAGTCATCCAGATTATTTCAGCTGTAAAACACAGAACAAATTTCTCATTGACACTAACCTGAAATGTAATTGTTTTTTTATTTTGGTATGGTCAGATGCTTCCTCTTGTTGATCGTTTTATAGCACGATAAAAATATCAAGATAGACTCTATTTCCAAAAACTTTAATGTGAAGAGCTCTTTAGGATAAAGCTTGCTTGTCGATCCTAAAAATGAATAACAGGGAGTTATGGCAAAATCGTCGATCGATAAGGAAGGTAAAGGACTTAGGAATTCCACAGTTTCTGATCGACAAAAAGATCCCCGTCTACGATGCCGTATCGTTTGCAAGTAAGCCGGACCGCGCTGTTGATTTAAATGTGAGTATATATATCGATTGTTATAATCACTACATTGATCTGAAAAAAAGTGAAGCTTATATCACATAAAACAGCCTAGAACCGCATTATGTATACAAAAACGTCCAGCTTGGCGCGAGTAAAATATTGTGGAATAAGTTTGGTGGTAAAGTTTCTATACGTATTAACGTACATTGAATAAACTTTTTTTACGAATCACAATCATGGAAGGTAACCTAGATCAGAAAGACGACTGCGATGGCCCGGTTAGGTAATTCAGGCAATATAAGTTTAATTAACCGTTCTCCATACACTCCAATTGTAACTCCTTAAAATAAGTAACAAATTAGATTTTCTAATATTTACTAAGCAAGATTTTCAAGAATTTGTGAAGAGGCCGTTCATAGCATCAAAGACTTTGCCCTTAGTAGAGGTCCATTCGCACAGTTAAACATTATGTTTGGCCAGAATTTCTTCCACATTATTGCCAAATTAAAAATCATTACTCGAATGTGCGAGTGCGATTGCTCAGCATGAGAGAAATTGGTGCAAGCGGTTCCAACCACTTAAGTTACACAAGGGGGATACTCGAAAGTCAATGCAGTAATTAGAAAAGTCACTTAGAAACCCAGAGTGCTTGACCTGTAAGTTAGACCAGATGGCACCACCGCTGTGATCTTAAGAGAAATGCTTGACTGGTGATGGCACTGCTGTGATGAAATCGCACTATAGCGTGCGTAACACGGGAAGTTCTTGGTGAAATGAAGATGACCTTATATGGTAGTACAATATCATTTCGGCCCACTTGCAAAACTTTTTGGCTCCTGTTAGCAGAGGGACAAACCAGTTCCTTACGCTTACCGAGCCTCGACACGAAGGAGAGTAGCATTCTTCTTTCTTTGGCACTGTGGAGAGCAGCCCTGCTTTTGTGAGCGGTGAAATTATATGCAAATCAGGGTAGGTTCAGAAGGTCTTAAGATTCACATTGTGATACCTAGGAATATGTAATGTTCTCAATTACTAACCTATATGAATTTACTACGTTTTTTTGCTTTCCTATTGCACTGTTTCATGTTCAATTAGCTGTATTTAATTCCTGCCTTTACATTTGCCTTAATTCGCGTGGATTTCATGTGACTGAACCATAACTACACAATGTGGTCAATCTTAAACTTAAAATTAGTCAGTACAAGTCAAAATTGGTTAGTTGTAACGCCAGTGCTTATTGCCGCTACATTATGAGAAACGATAAAGTGGCGCTTTAAAAATACATGGTCATAAATACATAATTATGTTCAAAGTGTCTATTTTTATTATCACTTAGTCAGCGGTGATATTTTCTTCGACTCAACGGAAACTTATTATCATGATGAAATCTGCTACCTAAAAGTAAATATTAACTTTGTTATATAATTATTTCAGAGTTTTTTTCCTGAAAAGCCTAATCGGCGGGAATCAAGATGGGCTTACATGATCGGACATAAGACTCGGTTGCTGGAGGGTGCTTCACAGGCGCAGATACTTACCAATTCCATTGCGCATAGTAAATTACCTAAGGTTAGTATCTAATTCCTCTAATCAGTCTTTAATGAATGCATTTTTCAATGAAATAAGCTGTTACAAAACAATGAGTTTTAATGTGCCATAGCCGTATATCTGGCCTAGGTACGTTGCAACACTGATTAGTGCTCACCAATCGGTTGTTCGGTCCTCACTGATCCTGTTGCTGACGTGTGATGGTAAACTGTCAGATCATAGTAGAAATATTAGTCTGGTTAAACATTGAACCTTATAGGCCTAGTAGTACTCCCCTTCGAAAGACTGCTTGAAACTGTGGTTGAGTAATCAATTAGAACGACACTATGCATTTCACATATGGGTTTTTATACACTATTATACTATCGAAGGAGTCGAGTTGTTTTTCATTGTAGGTTAATTTCTAATAAATTAAGCAGGTGGTTATCTGACGCAATACGGCTAGGCTATATTCCGGCCAAAACCCAGTATTTGAGCCAATTTGCTTGCAATGACAACTACCCTTAGATAACCCTGTTTGGGGACCTATCGCTTATTTTCCAGCCGCGGCCTTATAGAAAACGATCTTACATCCACCTCTGCATCGTCTTAGAAACTGACTACACGCCAACAACTTTAGGTCAGGAAAATAATTTTTGAGTTCGTTAAGAATTCACGCATTTAAAAGTTTGACTTTCTTGTCAACAAGCGAATTTATCTGAACAGTTCCGATTTATGTACCGAAGATATTTTCGGGATTTTCAAAAGTAGTGTGAATTTTGTTGATTTGGTATCAATCGTTAAAGTTCTTCAGGTTGCAGCATTAGCCGTTTCTTTTTCAAATCCGGAATGTCAGTTCTGCAAACTCAGTTCGTACAAAAATATTCCGCACTAACTAATAGATACGGTTTCCCTGCAGCTGTAGGTAAGTGAACTACTTACCTGGCACTAAAAGCTCTTAAACTAAAGGCAAGACGAAAATAGGCGAAAAAAAATAGAATTGACCTATTTGCTTACCCAAAACATAAGTCAACTGAACTCATGTAAGACTTGAGCGTTGAATCGGTTTACCAAGTGTATCTGGCAAGTTAGCTTGCAGTTACTGTGCTCACAAGAGAGCTTCTTTTCCTTGAATCATGATGATGTAATATCGGTTTTATACAATTTAGAATAGCTTATGTGAATTTATTTTTCTTTCGTTACAGGAATATCAGAACGCATTCAATTCTATGTCGCTGAATGAGAACGAGACCAAGTGGCTCCAAAATCGTCTGGAAATTATCAAACTTGATTCAAAACAGTTCAAACTACCGCATAGGGTCGATCCACAAAGGTAAGGCCAGTAGTATGCATATATAGCTTAAAAAAGTATTAAAAGTTTTCAAATCAAAATTGCAAATATTTATCACTTCTCAAAACAATACTACCAAATAAAATATGCGCTATTTTGGTCGATAACCTTCTTCCATTTTTCTGGTAATATTATAATCCCATCACTGTAGAACTGGGTTGTTTTTTTGGACGAAAAACTGTAGGTTTTTAAGTTGAAAGTGAATTAATACCATCAAGGGGTTCTGTAAAGACTAAAATACACGACAGCCTGACAGTGTAAGATGGCTATGGAGTAAATGCGTTGAAACCTTCCGCCTAAGTTCTCTCAATTTTTGTCGAATAGCTAAAGGTGTACGTCGTCTGTAGGCGAATTTCCAGTTGATTTTTTTCGATGGAGTATTGTAATCGTGTTAGTTTTTGACAGTCGGTGTCCGAATCAATCGTTTGCCAGGTTGCACGCCTTAGAATGCACGATTCCTTTCCAATCACCTTCTTTGGCATCAATCCAGACTTCACCACAAGTTGTGGAGGTTTTACTTCTTCTGATCATGATTCTTTTCGCATATTATTGTCATATGTAATCCACTTTTCATTACCCGTGTTCAGTTGATTAAAATGACTCAATTTCGTCATGTTTATTTAAAGTTTTGTAAATAGAAATACGGTCGAGTAAATTCTTTTGCAGCTATGCATGCAGCATCCAAATATAAAAAATAGTCTATGAGTCTATTGTAAGAATTTTTAAAAATAAGAGGTTTACGCCTCAAATTAAAACTATGTTTACAGGGAACGATAGTAAAATTGAATAAATACACACATGAAAGAGGTTTCTGCCGGGAAAAATTTTATGCAAATATCTGCTTCCAGAAAACGTACTCGGGCTACAAACTACTGTTTAATATCTCGGGTAAATTACATGTCCGGAGTTTAAGAAAAGAAACCGGCACATCTTTGTCACTGTCTCACCGATGAGAAATATAAATAGACAGGTTTGTCTTAGTGTGTTTTGAAAGTTACTGATTCCTACTTCCTGTTATTCATTCCAGTATTCCTGTTACTATTCCCAACTGCTGAACGAACTCGATCTTCCTCAAAATTGTAAAATTTAAAATTTAAGAATTTTTCTGGAAGACGGCCGGCGGTTAGGGCTGATCGCACTGAGTTTGCATGAGAAAGAGTTGACATCGGAACACCTCTAAGATTGCTTCTCGGACCTTACACGTTCGTCATCTTTGTCAATTGTATATCGTGTAAAATCTCGAATCTGTAAGAGGTTGGTTCTCGGATTTTTACGTCCGTGTCATTTTTGTCAAGTGTATATTGTGTAAAGTCTCGGACCTGTAAAACCATTGCCTATCCTCCTTGCCAGGGTTTTTGAGAATATGTTGAAGGAGGTTGGAACAGAGGAACTTTTGGTTTGTTTTAATGTTTCTTTTCCTGTTACTTCATTTTTTTATTTACGTGCATATTTTAATCTATACTCTTTGTACTACTTGAAAGTGTTCTATACTCTGTAAATCCGTTGTAATCTCCTGTGCAATGAGTGATATGTCAAGTTCAGACTCTCATAATAGAGGTTTCAAATGAAGAAGGAAGTGCACCTTAGAACCTACCTTGTTTCTTATTTTGCCAGTATTAAAGAACTGTTGGTACAGCACGGAATATTTGTATTGAGTACAACGAGGATTCTATAACTGAGAAGACTACTCACAATTGGTTTGCACAGTTCAGGTATGGATTCCGTCCCGGTCGGCTATCTGAGGTACACTTTTGAAGGAAGACGGCTGGCAAACGACTCATATAGTGGAGGAGAAGATGAATTGCAGCCGTATGAGTATGAACGGGCATCTTAAGTCAAAAAGAGAAAAGCAGAAGCCCGTGCACCCTAATAAATATCCCAAAAAACGATTTTCCGTTGCTACTCAACGTTTCGTTTGACAACGAGTAAAACGCAGCCACATTAAGTTTTTGATATTGATATTAGTCATTGATCATAGAAAATACCGTCTTTGCGTCGGTATAAAACAAGAAAACGATTATACAGTTTTAAAAGAGACGCACAAGTCCAGACTTATGCCACGTTTCCTTTCCGAAAAGACTGCGTTTGGTATAACTGGAAGGGCTTATATAGTGCCTGAGAAAAATAAAACAGTTAACAAAGGCTTGTGTGTTGTCTAGTTACATAGAAGTTGAACGAAATTATCCGGCAGAAAAGACTCTGCCGAGGCAAAGTCATCTTTCTCCACGACAATGCCTGGCCGCACATCGAAAAGATTGTAAAAATCAACCTACGAGGGTTTTTTGCATCTACATTCTCGAAATCTTGTTTTAACGGATTATTGCATTAAATGTTAAAATTTAAATGAAATTAGTAACCGTATATTTGTTCGTAAATAAAATTTAAAAAATGGCAGGAGAAGTTCTTTAATACCACATATGCATTTCTGACGAATATTTATATTGGTTAACAGATCAAAGATTATGGGCAAATGCATAGTATCAGCTGCAGATGTTTGATAATGGGTAGATATTCATAGTTAAAATATTTTCTTGCATCGCCATACAGGGTAAAATTGTCGTATAATGTGGTGCCCATCGTTTTCGCCGCAAGCTGCATTTTAAAATATTTTTGGCCATTTTTATAATTAGTAGGTATATATTATTCCTTGACAATAGGATTCTATGAGGCTATTGAGCTATTTAGTAATTCGTTATTAAGCTGTTGAGGAATGCACGTTCATAGAAACTAATGATAAATTAATTTAATAAATCATTAAGCAAGCGTTTGCAGCACCATTGGTCAGAAAAAAACGTGTTCCCATTTTATATGACAAAAACTAATCGATAACTAAGATTGATGCAAAGAGAATTAATCGAAAAAGCATTCTTTACTTAGTTTGATGGTAATTTTAGGTTATAATGGGCCTCGTCTTGAGTATAAAGTAGATATTGTATTGCACCTAGACGTACAAATTCTAAAAATTTTCAATTTATCGATCTGGCATTTCTCAAAAAGCTATGAAATACGGTATTTGCTATCATTATTATTGGACCAATTTTTTTATAGCTTTTCAAATACGTTTTCATATTATATTACGGTCTTTAGCTTTCCATGTCTAGAAATGTAGGGGATGAATCAAACAAAATTAGAACATTTCAAATTTTGAACAAAATAAAATATCATAGGTTTGATAAAAAGAGTATGTGATTTCGTGTGGAGATTGGTTCACATAGAATTGAAATGAAGCATTACATAAAGGTCCTACAGGTACAGTGCCACGAACTAACTCGTACGTATTGTTTACGCCAATATCTGTTTTACAGACCCTGGCATAGGTTTCCTCGTGAATATGGCCCTGGAATAGGACGTCGCACCTTCGAATTGATGTCTGCCTTGAATGATTTTGTGAGACTTAACTCAACACGGGATCGGGCTGTCTACAAGCCATTGGTTCATGAGGTGTGCATTATAGTATTAAAAGGATCGTTTTATGACAAAGTTAACATTACATCATCCCCAACACAACGGTCTAACTGCTGGAATACTACGTTTATTAGTAGATTGTTGGGAGCCATTTAGCTCGTCGAAAAACCTTTAAACTTAAAACAAGATAGGAAATGATGAATTATGTCAAATATTCCTTTATTACTTACATGTTGAACTCCGGAAGCTTCTGAAGAGCTGTGTACTAGCGAGTTGCATTACTATGCCTAATCTCGTGATCTATGATTTGTTTGAGACAGTCGGCGAGAGAATACGCTACGTCACTTATGACCCTCTTAAAAGCATGGAAGCGACTGAGATCACATAAATTTAGAGAATATAAGGAATGAGACCGTAGCTCGACTACGTTTTTTTTCGATTCGTGCTGCACTGGAAGTGTAGCTATGACCCATGCATTGTCGTCACTTTGCGAATCATACTGTGAGCTGTCGAGTACCGCCCCTGTTTAGTACATTCACCGAAATCACTCTTTCTCCTATTCGACGCTATTTTTTGTCTCCATTGTTCTCTTGTAGTTGCACAGCCTGACTCATGTCTGTGGCGACAATTTGCTCCAGATGGGTTTTTTGTTATTAGCAGTTGCGCAGATTCCCTCTAGAGTACATCATGCATACCTCCATCTTTGCTAAACTTAGGTGGTGAGGAACTCATTTTTTACTATTCTTTTTTCATCTTAAAAGTTTTCGTAACGATTCCACAATACTAGCTCTAAGAAATCTTATACTGAGCCGGCAGAGACCCTATTGTCCATGCTTCGTTTTTCTCAAAAGCTTCCGTAGCTACAGCTGCTTGGTTTTTCTGTTAGAGGTCCTGAATTATGGTCACCTCCTTTATAGCGTTTATCTCCCTCAATTTTCCTTTCAAAATAATCGCGTTGATAACGAAATGCTTTTTTGTCCTAGGATCAAATTGATTGTCCAGTGTTTTTTTACCACCAGCAATCTCATTTTCTAAAGACTCATACGCGATCACTGAGTGTTAATCTTCAGCACTAAACTATTTTTTTTGACTCGATATCTGCTGATGATCTTTAATCAACTTAGAGTCTTACACAGCCATAAACTTTATGAGAGTATCTACCAAATATAGTTTAAATTTATTTCTTTTAAGTCGCTAAATAGCTCCGGGCGGTCTGTTTTCTGCTAACAATTAAAAACTATTAGGACCGTGAACCCCATCAGGGTCGATATTATTAACCTGTTATAACCGAATCCGACGAACTTTGAAATCAAATAACTTTTGAATTATTTGGGGCAGAATATATTTTAGAGGAACTCCGATTATTTTTGACGCACTCGTCCCAACGTTCTGGCGGCTTTTGCGTGCCATAAATCTATAACTCGCGTTCCTGTATGTAATCTCTTTATCTGTGGCTTCTTAAAAAAAAATTATAGCAAGGTATGATTTCTCACCAGTTGTTCTTTTTTAGGCGCAGAAAATTTCGCAATTATTCGGACTTAGATCATAATGATATGCGGGTTGAAGCCAACGTTAAGTATTACTTTGCCCAGTCCAAAAAATAATTAAGACATGGAGACAAAATCTAGTGTTATTACTACGTATCCAGACTGTGTTTTCCGACTAACATGTCAACATAAATCACTTGAGCAACTCTAGACAGCGGGTATTTCGGTTATGGTTTCATTTTCGGCGACTATCTCCTAGTGCTCATTGCTAGTACTATCATCGCCCTACGTCCGATCCTATTTGGCATTGCCGCCGAATACGGCTTCGCTCCAGGGCGACATCACTCTCTTGCCTT
Source organism: Varroa jacobsoni (assembly GCF_002532875.2). Classification (NCBI taxonomy): domain Eukaryota; kingdom Metazoa; phylum Arthropoda; class Arachnida; order Mesostigmata; family Varroidae; genus Varroa; species Varroa jacobsoni. The sequence goes on along the minus strand of NW_019214057.1, from coordinate 193,178 downwards.
TCCGGTTCGCGATAGAGATCAAAGCATCCCTCTTGCATCACGGATGTTTATTGGTTAAAGTTCCACAAATTACAGGTGGAGTACACCATACGCGTTTCCAACTGATCCGGAGCCAACTCATGAGGAACCAATTGTTAAACTATTTTCCACATTTTCAGTATTTAGATTATAATTTTTTAACAGGCTGCATATAAAGTGCCAGTTTTGATCAACAGTCTGATCTTCAACACTCCATTCTTCGTTTTTGAAACGTTTGCACCATTCACACACAGCGTTTTTCGCCTAAAGCCACTTTGCCTAATGTTTTGACCAATTTCTAATGTATTTCTACAGCACTGTGGCCTTTGACGGACAAACTTGACCACTGAAAGTTTATTTTAGAGACCAAAAAAAATTTTTCTCTCTGAATTTATTTCTCTTAAAGTAAAACATTGTAGAGTAGACCAATGTCCTTCCACACATTCTCAGAAGACTGGGATATTTGCCAGCCAAATTTCGTCGGCTAACGGCGCGTAGTTCAGCAGTTATACAGTTTCAAAGTTCGCTGAATTCGTTGGTAACAGCCTAATATAATATTGCACATAATCGGTTTTCTCCTAGTTGTCTTGCCAGTACATTGGAATGCCGAAAAAGAACCCCGACGGTAGCCTAGGGGTGAATCCCTATGTATATCAAGGATACGCCTCATCCGCAGTGACAGTCCCTATCCCACTTTCCGTATTGACGTCGTCCAGCTCCTCTGATGTTTCTGGACCCACTGGATCCCTTCCTTCGATGTATCCAGCGTTGCCCGAAATGGACCTTTGTAAAAAATTTGACTACGAACCGAAAACTTTTTGTCCTCTCTCGCCTTGTCCTTTCACTAAAGGCAAGTACCAAGTTTCGCTATTTTGAACTCAGAAATCAGATAAGGAAATATCATACATGAACTAACGATAAGTTTGGTATAACGAATCATGGGCAAAAAGTTTCACAGGAATGTACGATCTTTGCATGTAAAATTGTATGTTGCCGAAATTGAAACAGCGTATCTTTTATCAGGCATAATATAAATCTTCACATAATTGTATATTCTAAATACCTTACGGCATAAAACAACATTATTGTACAATGCCATAAAGAAAAACTTGGATAAATTGTCCTACAATCTTTCGGTCGTCTATTTGCGAGTATGTACATATTTTGTACGCCGCTTTATCTTAGATTGAATGACACTGTGGCTCCATCTTAAAACCTTCTAGCGATATGCATACGACCTTTGTGTGCTATATGCCAATAATAATAACAGCCACCTTTTTTTGCTCGATGCACATTTATATTTATTTCACCACTAGATGGCGTTCAGAAATCATCGGTATCTCTTCATACTCTGTTTATAACTCACCCTTGGGAAAACGACGACTGGAAGCCGTCAGAAAAATTAGGTAGAGCTATCATGCAGTCGTTCACGTTCGCAGCAGCATACACAGTTGGGCGTTTAGGAGAAGTGGTTTCTACGGAAGGCAGCTGTCTTCCTGTTGCGGATCGATTACGGCTTCAAACGGTGTATCACGATCTAGATACCGTTGGATTTATTGTCTATCATTTGAACACTTTAGCCCAAGGTTCGAGCTATGAACCGAACGGCGCCATTCGAAATGAGGCAAGTAATTTGTTATTCCTATAGTCCGGTATGAAATGCATTTTATTCTGTTCTCGAACGGCAAATATAAAACTGATCGTCGGCAGTAAATCAGTATCATAACGAGATTTAGTTGGCACAAGAAAAAACATTTTATATTTCATAGCATAATTTCGAAAATTCTCAAACGTCGTATTTACCATCGCTTTTTCCCGTTAGCCCAAACACACGGAAATAGAAAATAATAATATTTTTAGATCCATTTTTAAAAGATTCAGTGAATATGCACAACTAAGAGGCCGACAAATATATATATATATATATATATATATATATATATATATATATGGGTGCTTAAAAGATATTCACCAAGATATGTTTTCGAATCACAATGACACTTTGCAGGCGACTTATTTTATTGGAAATTAAATTCGCCATTTTAACCAAACTCCCTCCCAAATGCGTCGCAAAACAGATCCTTGTAGTAAATTAAAGCAGCTGTCACAAGTCATAAAAAAGAATGATCCAATTTTTTGTTATCTAGTGAGTGCAATGATGTAAATTAATCGCTTCATCATTCTTCGTTAAAAGCTTCATCACTATGGACAATCTTTCCCACAAACATATGTTTCTGGCTCACATTCTTCCAAATGACATTCGCAGAATCGGTTCAAATCATCACTATCGCTGAAATATAACTTTTTAATTTAATGTCCTAAAATACAATGGACACTTTCTTCGCTAGTGCCAAGTTAGGGACTTGACTGTCTTGTAAGTTTTTTAAATGTTTCATTATAACCTTCCAATTCTCTTTTTTGCTAATATTTTCATCCGATTAATTATAAGTCGTATAGGTGTATCTGCGTGGAACTCCCTACAATATTTTTTTCATACTTATGCTACACTTCTACAGTTTTAATAGGATCTTGAAATGAACTATTTATGCGTAAAAGTTAATCCTGGTCCAGTCATATTTTCCAATTAATTATACGCCAAAAGGAAAAGTAATCACAAAGTTATGACCCGGTAAACAATGTATACCTTTTTTTGATACAATCTCCATTTGTGAAAAACAAGAAATTTTCATTCTATGAAGCATCTGATAGCCTGTTCTTCTTTGATTGCAGTTGTACCACGAATGTGCTCCTCTTCGAGAAAATGACGAGCTCAATCCCCGTGTCCTGAAATGGCTTAAAGTGTTCTACGAAGCCTAGTTTCGGCAAACAATATACAAATCAATAATAATTTGTATTTGATATCTAGTGCGTTTCCAGTACATAGTCGTTTCATTGAAAACGCTTGTATGATAGCATGTGCGTTCTGTAATCAACTAGAACTGGATCTTGCGACTGAAACGAGAAAATATTTTAGTACTTTACTTCGAGTTTACGTGATAAATAAAAACATGTACTCAAAAACGAATAACTCCTCAGTCTACACCTTACTCCTCAACCGCATCCATTTTATTTAAGAAATTACGAAAAACAATTGAGAAGCTACTTGTGGATATTACTTTTTTCATTAACCTCACCGAATGGGACTCTTTGAAAAACAGTCACTTAACCAGTATGTGTTTTAGTATGAAGCGATACTAGTACCATACAGGAGAAAAGATTAAAAAAGACTATAGCTTAAGAAAAGTAAGCTCTCACTTAAAAGTGGGCATAACAACTTACAACTGGAAAAAGCTTAGAGATTTCAGCTTGAGAGACATTTGCCAGCAAGTATATTAATATAAGACTTGTCTACTTTCTCAATGATTTCAAGAACTGTTCGTGTTAGCCAATCGACTTTTTCGCATTTAACTGGGTATCAGCTTACCGACAAGGCCACGCTTCGGGGAACGCGCCACTACATAGCCTTGGTGGCATAGTTTATTCGTCGTCAATTAGATGACAAATCTCGTGTCAACACAACAGGAACTACAATTCATATAATGGAAAAACTTAGCTAGTACTACGTAGTCAAACTGAGCGTTAAGGAGGTAATTCAATTTTCACTCGTAAGATATTCGTTCCTACACCAAACTGTGTAATGAGAAATGAATCCTCCACATTTGTCACAGATGGTCATATCAGCAGTGGATGGAGTTTTTTGTATTACTTCTAGGATGGGGAAGCCTTTTGGAACTATTGTATTAACTAAAATATTTCATCAAAAAACTTCTTTTTCCTAAATCAGTATGCACGTGTGTTTAAATTCTTCTCTAACACATGTATTTTATTTGTATCATTATAATGCTCATCAAACGCTGCCACTTTTTTCCATGATTGGTTGCAACTTAGGGTTGTAGTTATCATCAAGGCTAAATTCGGGACCAAACTAATTGTCTGCTGCAGACTTTTGGCGTTTTTCGCTACATGTTAAGCAGTACTGAAAATCCTTGGGCGTGTTTTTTTACCTCTCCCGTATCACAGATTACGCAGATGGGAGATGCGCTTATGACTGGTTGCGATTTCACCTGCATAGCCGAAATGCTACAGAAATATGTTTAGTGCAAGTACTATTCATTACATCTTCAGGAGTCTGGTTCGTCAATGACTGCAGAAGCGGATAATGAATAAGTAGCAAATATTCAGAATAGACTAAATAGCCAAAATTAATGAACAAAACCAAATCACTCCTTGACCTTGTACTGCAAGGATCACATTAGTAAAAGTGTAGGAGTTACGGTTACATGCTCTATGTATTGCGCCATAATCATTAGACACTACTCTTACTACTCAACATTTTCGACAAGTTCTCAATAGGAAAATTGTTCAAACCTCAAAAAAATGCTAAACTTGTTTTTTGAGCCTTTACAGTTTTTCATACCCTAATATTCTACGATACCGGAATAAGCAAGTTATTATCCAAACGTCAGTAACCATAATGAACATTTAAATTGAAAAAATTCGAGAATTTAGAATTTACTATCTCACATGTAAAAAAAAGTTTAATATTTTATCCTACATTGCTTATTTTTTAAGGTGATATGTAAGGTATGTATTTTTTAAGGAATTTAAGGTGGTATGTATATACACTTCTTTACATTTGGCCTAACTTCGAATGTAAAGGTATGGAAATAAATTATGTGTTCTGAAACTGAAATGACATAGATGCAACATTGTATATAACTGTGTACACAACGGATGAACATATGAAGCTGCGACTTCAAAGTAAACAGTGTGACGAGATATGTAGCAGATCAATCAATCATGAAGTAGTCAATTTCTTAGTCTTGATGACGATAAGATTGGATCTATTTCTGATACACATGTTCCGTTTATTGCATCTAAGAGTGCGCATTGAAAGTTTTCTTTGACTAGTCTAATAAATAACGATTCAGGTTTTCAAGGGCCATCACTTGCATAAGCACTATATTTTTAGTCACTTTTCTTTAAATGCTGAAAACTCGTTTCACAAATTTTATTGTAGTTGTCGGTAGTAGTTTTTAGTATAATATGACAAAGCAGTGTAGTAATGGTGACACTTCTTCATGAAAAACAAGCGTTATGCAAAAAATGTATCCATATTTGTGACATAGTCCAAAAGGAAAAGCCATGACTCTTCTTGCCCCCAACTCGTACTCCTAGGTAGGCTCATTGTGGGCTTTGCGCTACTTTTCATACGAATCTACGCGCAAAATATACCAGTAAGCTATCTTTTCAAATCCCCTATTACTAGATATTACTTTTGTCAGGCAGTACAACTAAGCGGCTTCCAAGTTCGTAAAAAATTAATTAATAAATTAACAGTATCTCACTTTTTCAATATAATCACGCCTCGCGCTGATACAAAGAACTCGAATAATTCAAGCCAACCTAACCAATTGCTAGCTAGAAGAAAGCAGGTATCTTTTTTCGTGCCTTCGTCTATTCACTACTCCGCCTTTACAGTTAAATCGATTACAGTTGTTAATGTCACTAATATTATGAAGCTCACAGAAAAATCGGAAGTTAGGCTTTGTTGAATATAGAAAAAGCATTATCATCGATAGTGAATTTGAGTTAATAATCATTATAAAGTTGCATGCTTCATCAATACGGTTTCCTAGTGACAACTGCAGAAGCACGCCAGGAGACTGCATATAAAATTACCACATTTATTAATGACATGTGCCAAAGGTTTTGGCAGCAGCGCCACGAATATAACCATATTCGTAGCATCAAACAGGATTGACAATTAAAGATAGGATTACGCGACTGTTTAGGATTATCAGTCGGCGGCTGGAACTTATTTTCCAATTTTCTATACACATTTAGCAGTTTCGATTGCCATGTTATAGTAATTTTTCGATATAATACTTCCTGTGGCGCCGCAAATATATACACGTTTTCTGCTACAAAGCAACTTGGTGTCTACTAAATATACATCCCAAAAATGAGTTCAAACACATTTAACTTTTGGAACAAAAAAGTCTAACATATGTTTTTCAAAAGAGAAAATAAAAAGATTTCAAATACGTGGATATAACGCGCTTGCTGTGGACATAAGTTGTAAGTTCCACCTCGAGATAGTCATAGCGTTTCAGAAAGGAGAGAGAAAGCGAAAAGGCAATGTCCCTCGCCTTCCAAACTGACCCCTTGCTACCTTGCCTTTGTAATGCTTCCAGCATCATTTGTTGTCTCAAACACCCACATTAAGATAGGTTTTCATGGCTTACCTTAAGGGTTTCGCAAGTGCGAAGTGTTCCAGAAATTTTCTTGCCAGGGTCTTGCTGGACTTCTATAAGTGGGCATAAAGCTATCGATATTTTTCCGTTATCATTTTGGAGCTTTTCAGGGAGACGACTTAAAACAAAATTTTGAAAAGTGCTTAAACAAAATTTTAAAATATACTTTATTATATAACGAGGCAATATTTGTTTAAGCTGATTTTCAATGAATAGCACCAGGTTTTCGTATTCTAAAAAAATGATGGCTGCGATTTAGATCAATAATACGCCGATGAATCAATGTTTGTGTCCGAAATTTTTCGAACGAAGACGCATTTGTTGGAGATCTTTAGAATCAAGTGTATTTCGTATGCGTTTTCTCTTTAAAGTGTCTGTACATGCACAAATTTAAATAAAAAATGAAGTCTTTGTGTCGAACTTCCACTGTTCGCTTCTCGCTTCTCATTGTGCTGCTATTGTTTGTATTAAATTCTTTCAACAGCGAGGCCGATATTACAGGCATTTAGTCGTAGGTGTCTAAGGATTTGTAGTTACCTTTCTTTGGTATAAGGCAAGACAGACTAGCAACTGTATCCTTTAGCCCAGCCAAGAGCCAGTATAAAAAAATATAATCGGAAAAGTAAAAAAAAACTCTAGTCTAAACGCTTTGTGAATTCTCACAAGTGAAAAAACATGTTTTATATGGTCTTTAACTTGTCAGATCAACCTAGATCATTGTAAATACGAGTTTTCGATGCTCCGTGGTCAAGGTATCTCGCTTATAACTTATTCTTTGTAATCCCCACACTGTTTGCCCGTTTCTACAGGAACTATAATTAAACAAATATATTAAAATGAATGAGTAAGTTTAAACCAACAGCTGGTTCAAAATAGGTTTTGCTTAACAGTTCGTCGTTATATATTCTCATTGTTGCACAAACAAATTGTATTTTTCTTATTTTTCAACACCTTAGGTTAATGAAGCTGCTCACTCACTCACACTCACACTGGCTATGTACAATCCAAAAGGCGATTAAGAACCGGCGTAACATCTTAGAGAATAATTATTTTTGCTCGTTTCTGATAATCTCAATTCGCTACATAACAGCATTAAGTCGCTATATACAATGTGCAGTGCGTATTACAAAATAAAGTGTGAGAAATGATGCATGTAACTAGCGCTAATTTTAAACGTATACACTGATGACGTATGGCTGCAGACATTAGAAGTGAATCGCAGATGACCTAAATACGTGATTGAAATGCTTATTCTATAAGATATTTTTCTAGTTTATGACAAAATAATGCAACACTGTGAAAAGTGCACAGGGTTCTTACTGCCAAATTTATTACAATCATTTTAATTTATCCCTAATGACATTAAAGAAATTGTTAATTAGCGTTATATTCAAACCCATCTATTCTAGCAAACCATAGAATATAATATTCAACCTTTTTGCACTAGGTTGCACATACTATACATTAAAACTGTTAGCTGAGTTAGGCTAAGTTAGTTAGGAAGGCTGCGTAACCAGTACAGTCGCCTCAGAGAAGCGACCTTCCATCCGCACACAAAAGATCATTCCGTCTAGACAATGTACCACAAAGGTGCCACACACACCTATAATAGAATCACACAAATTGCGTAAACAAAGGACACTAGAATAACTTAGATCAAATGTAGATGCTTTGTATAAAGCACATGCATTAATTCTGTCGTCTAGAGCCTTTATGCAACCGCCTGGTCGCATAGCCAACGATGAGCATCTAGTCGTCTCAGCGATATTGATGATCGAAAGCATATGGGCGATCGGCTCTGACGTCATACGATTAGCGGAACGCTAGGTTTGACAGATGAATGTGTGGTGCTTTCTCGTTGTGTTGGTGTGGTGATTTCATAATTTTGTTGGTGGCAATTCTTGCCGTCTCAATGTAATGTATGTAGCAGCCGTCGATGGTGAACACCGAATGAGCACTAATGGATTGAGCTGGCTCGCGTTAAGCGCTGTACATTGAGAAAGCCGTGCGTGCGGGAGACTAGTTACTCCAGCGCAATCCTGAAGGCTTGCTCGTTTTGTCCATTTACTGGGCTTAGCTTCGAAGTGTTTTGTAAGGTGGTTCTTCCATGCTGTAAGCAGCTGGTAGTCCTGCCGCCGCCATTGGATAACGTGCCCTATGCTTTTGAGGATCCTGGTGGTAGAAAACGAACGGCCAGACATACGCAACAGACACACAATAAAAAGTGTGAAAGCAAGCCATAAAACAAATCAGTCATAGCAATCTCGATTGTAGTGGTGTTTCTTTCAAGTACCGTATAAAGCTGCACGGAAGAAGCTGAAAAAGAGCTATCGTTATAGCACCATCTTACCGCCTGTTCTACTTTGTGATTTGCCGTGAATGTGTATATGTGATTGTGCGTGAATTAGTACGTCGTCGTTGACGACGACAACGACAATAACAACAACTGATGCAACATTGCTGCTCACTAATAGTGGCTGATTCGATCTGCTCACGTTTGTTTATTCTTGTGTCGATTCTCTACTCGGCTGGTTGAGGCTTGCGACTGTCAACTACAAAGCCGTGTAGTTAAATGACTGAGTGAGCCAGTGTGTGAGTGAGTGAGTGAGCAGTTGCTGAGGCTAATCGACTGATTGCTGGACGAAGTGGCTGTCTGGGTGCCTGGTGCCTGCCGTCGCCGTTGCCGTTGGGTGGCCGTAGCCGCCGTCCGTTATTTGTATGGGTGCGCTTGTCCGTTTGCCAGAACAGGACCGAATCACAAAGCATTTCGTTACAGTTGCATCACCAGCGAATGTTGTCGGTCATGTATGGAACTAATTTGTAGCGGCAGGAACAGCAAAGCCAATAATATTTGAACATATTAGAAGACAATAAACGATATCATCTGCCAGATAGACAGACGAACAGCAGACCAAGGCGTGAGGACAGTGGCCAGAACAACGAGAGAAAGAACGACCAAAAGAAACATAGAGAGAAGCGATAAACCCGTTTGGTCCCTCCTCTGCGCACATTTCAAAGTAGTCTAATCAGCCCCTTAGCTTGATTACAACCAATGTGAGAAGAGATCAAGGGACGACGAACGACGTCAACTCTGGGCGGCTGCAGAGCGGAGCCAGACAAACGTGTATTATTCTGACGCCAAATTGACTACTGCTGAAGTAGTGGATTAAGAAGAGTGAGCTAAACGTGCTATCCTGGGAGATTTGTCTGTACGAACATGAGCCAGGATGAAGCCGCCGAATGCCCGCTGTGCATGGAACCGCTCGAACTTGATGATTTGTCGTTCTACCCGTGCACCTGTGGCTATCAGATCTGCCGTTTCTGTTGGCATCGATTGCGGACTGATGAAAATGGACTTTGTCCAGCGTGTCGAAAGCAATACAGCGAGGATCCGGCCAATTTTAAGCCGTTATCGGTGGATGAGATGCAACAGAAGGCGAAAAATGAGCGCAAAGCGAAAAAACAGCGATTGGTTGAAAACCGTAAGCACTTGGCAAACGTACGGGTCGTTCAGAAGAATCTCGTATTTGTCGTCGGTCTGCCGACGCGTTTGGCATGCCAAGAACAGCTGAAACGCCATGAATGTTTTGGGAAATTTGGTAAAATACATAAGGTCGTTGTCAATCAAAGCACGTCATATGCCGGTGTACAAGGTCCGTCGGCGAGCGCATATGTCACATATTTTCGTAGCGAAGATGCACTGCGAGCAATCGAAGCTGTTAACAACGTTCGTGTCGATGGCAAGACGCTGAAGGCATCACTCGGAACTACAAAATATTGCAATCATTTCCTTAAAGGTGGTCAGTGTCCAAAATCCGATTGCATGTACTTACACGAACTGGGTGACGAGGCAGCTTCGTTCACCAAGGAGCAGATGCAGGCAGGTAAACACACTGAGTATGAGCGAAGATTGCATGAACAATTAAACCACACAGGTGGATGTGGAAATAACGGCAGTACCAATCAACGAGGGGAATCAAAGGAGTGCCAGACTCTACAGCATCAACAGCAACATAAATTTTTCCAAAAGGAAAACAGCTGTGGCAACAATAAAATAGCGGGACAGCGCTCCAGTCCTTTACCTGCCACTGAGCGCGTACCAGGTAGTCATCTACCCGCGCAACTGCCACCATCTGCAACTGGAATGGCCAACAATAGTAATAATAAACAACAGCAGCAACAGTTATCAGCTAAAAATGAAGGTGGAGGCAGCGTAGGCGGAGGCAATGGAGGTCGTCGGACTCGCCATAAATCTTCAGAGTGTTCATCCGAAGAAGCCTCATCTTGTGAGGAACAGTTACAACTTCATAATAATCAGAAGTCGCCAGCAACACCCTTGTCGGAACGTAGCGATTCCCCAGACCTCGAACGGCTGGTTGGCCAAACAGCTGATGAGACGCCAGACGATGACGACGACGATTGTGAGGATGAAGATGACGAGGACGACGAAGAAAAGGAAGAGGAGGAGGAGGAAGCGGTAGGAGGGGAGAAAGAAAGGGAAGCAGTAATAAACCATGACCATAACCAGGAAGAAGAGGATGTCGAGGAAAATATAAGTGACGCTAAAAAACAATACGATGGCAGCAGGACGTCGGCATCGGCAGAAACGCTAGCGGAAGCAGCAACAACAGGGTGCAATCAAATAAGAACGAGACATGGCCATGAAATAAATCATCGGGTACATCAACAACAACAACAAAGTAATCAACGTACTATTGGGACACCACAGCAATGTAAGCACCTACAACAGCTCCACGCACAACAGCAGCAACAACAACAACATAGGCCCATAACGCAAGAAGGACAACATCAACATCTGCGAAGTTCATCGCCTTCATGCAATCAGGCACAACAATCAAGCTGTAGTGCGCCTAAACAGTACCATTTGCAGAACGAATTGCCTTCACAGAATCGACAAGCTATTTTACTCCGAGAAGATCGCCGTAATCATCAGCATCAACATCATCATTTACAGCAAAACCCTTTTCACCAACATTCATGCGATACACCCCCGTCACCTGACAGTGGCGGCGATGGTGCACTGAGAAGCAGTGGCGTCTCTGCTAAAGGAGTGATGCAGCAACTGCAAGGCCTTAATCAACTTTCTCTTGGATGTCAGGTGCACCCATCCAGCCATTCATCTGTTCAAGATCATTTACTACAACATCAGCACGCAAGTCCACATCAACAGACTGTTAACATTCAACAGCAACAGCAACACCACCTCTTTCAGCAGCAGCATCATCACAATCTCCAAAGGTCATCATCAAGGGAACAACTTCAACCTATGGCTGCTAACAAGCAGCAAAGTAATAGTCTTGTTAATGATATAGAATTAGACTTTGACCCCATTTACATTTCTCGAAAAGGTCTTGCTGATCTCATAGAACGAGAGCAGCACCACCCATTAGGCGCCCCATCACTGACACACCCTCATCAAGTGGGGTCCTCATCGGGACCTAACCCTAACAACCCTGGCAATCGTCTCGCCAACTTATTGCCGTTTGGAAGAATGCCTCCCTCGCGGCCTTCTCCACCAGGTATTGCCCCATTGTCAGCGCCTTCCGCACATCTTCCGGGCGGGGGCCATCATATTGGCAATCAAGCCACATCAAGCTCATTCCCGCCAGGCCTTGGAGGTCCAATGGGGCCGATGTCTGGTTTAGGGGCTCCTCCCAGTCAGTTAGGAACACAAATGGCACCCCCTCCAGACCATCCGAATTCGCACGGATCTCCCCATCAGGGAATGCGGCGAGCTCCACCTCCTGGCTTTGGCCCACCCATACCACTTCCTCCACAGCAGAGTTCTGGGCATTTTGGGACATTTGGCCAAACACCACCTCCAATGGGGCCACCCGGCGGTCATCCGCATGGCGCTGGCAGCATAGCAAGCTACTATACCGCTGCAGGAACAAAAAACGATATGGCCCCTCCTCCTGGTAGTAGTTTCGGTTTTCGAGCTTACAGTGGGGGCCAGCCCAGTGTTGTAATTCCAGGTGGTGTTGCGAGTAGCGGCCACTGTGACGATCTGCTTAATATGAAAGAACAGCAGGAACAATTCCGACAGCTGTTGCCATCCGTGAACATTTCGTTTGGGCCTCCACCGCATCATCATACGCCCGGGTCTCCTACTAGTTGTGGTTCATCGATGGCGACAGGTAGTACTACTAATGCGAATTCGCTGCCGCCTCCCCCTGGTCTTATGGGGGCACTACCACAGCAACATAATCAGCGACAGCAGCCTCCTTTAAACATGCTGACACACCATTCAGGCGTCCATGGGGGTAACAGTCTTCATCACACCGGTAGTGGACATCACGGATCCAGCGGCTGGCCGGACGCTTTTCAGGATCCTGCTATTCTCTCCTCATCGAGGCACACACACATCGCTCAGCCGTCGGCAGCAACAACAGGACCAGCTACAGACCAGCTACCTTCATCCTACTTCTAGCCACTTATGATTTTGACACACTCGTTCAACGTGCTTGAGCGTGCCCATTTCAGTGGTGCCATGCATACCGATCGCAGCATCACCTCACAATGAAAGTTGCTGCGTTTCGTACTACACATATTAGCCGCCTCTTTTGCAGTCATACGACTCTTCCTTTGAAGGACTCACAGAATTTTGGGGTAATGGCGAGGTCAAGACCGTGGCCAGCCAATCGCCCTCAATCTTGAAGCTCACCGCGTGTTCAATTAATATTGCAATTGAGTATATAGAGGTCAGTAAGTGGCGACCCGTCAGTTTCTCCTCTCTGCCTCTCCCATTTCTAGGTCTACTTGGCCTATCTATTTTGCCTTTTTCTTTTCTGCCTTTGGCGTTACAAGAACTGCTATCGAAAACCGTATGCAAGCATGCGCATGTAGAATATGCTTTCTAATGTCTGTCACACCATAATAGACCAAAAAAACGGACGTTTGAATACCAGCGTCCTTAGATATACTGTACAGACTTTTGCAGGTACTGAAAGCGTTTGAAAGATAAGTAGAATCTGGCAACATTAATAATAGACGACATATTATAGAATCTATCTGACTTACTGAATTAGTTTTGCTAAGAAAATATGCGATTGTCGTCAATATGTTGCTACACAAGTAAGCCTTGAATCAGGAAGGACTGACTACATAAAGCCTTATCTGTCCTATAATGGTACTATACACTAATATCAATCATAATAATTTAGGATTTGTCAAATTATGATTATTCTATGCACAGCGGTATCGCGTCTCAATTTTACTATTTTTATATATTACGCTATTTACTCATAAAAATCTGTCCTGTCAGGTCCATTCGTAGACTCGAGGAGAATAAGTTCGTCATTCATGGATGTTCTGAGACTAAGATACAAATCATTGTCTAGTAAATATCAACCTGAGTTTTTTAGTTACTTATACAGTGAGAAATCCAGCTATTGCATGTGAAAGACACTTTAAGGTTGATATTTGCTAGACAATGATTTGTATCTTAGTCTCAGAACTTCCGTGAATTACAACCATATTCTCTTCCAGTCTACGAATAAACCTAACAGGATAGATTTTTATGAGTACATGTTGGCATATGTTCCTTAAATGATATCAGTAAAAATATAAAATGGAATTATGCTATAATAATTTGAGATAAATACGCTTCCTTTAGTGGGAAGAGAAGGTAGTTTTTTACATCTGTGAACTCTACCATAAGCACTTTTATTGAATGGTAGGCCTCGACACAAGGAACTCTTGAAAATATGATTCCGTTGGTAAATTGAGAATAGATATGAGCCATAAAGTAAGCTCAGATAAGACATTTTTGCGTGTCCATAAAAGCCGAAGTTTTAGAAGTATAGAGAGGTATACAGTAAAACTCGGCTGAAATCCGCCATGCATTAAATAAATATAACAGCGACTGAAAATCGAGTCAAGTAGATAAGCAGAGCATAGCCAAAAATGAAAGGACTTGAAGTAAAAATAGCAGAACTTCTTGAATTTTGAGATACGTCTTTCGCATACATTATTTCAAAGGCGTCTTTACATTCAAACCTTGCCATGTATGAGCTATATATGCAACCTCTTCAGGTTGCCAACGCTGAGCTAAAATAATAGAAACAGCTTATAGCGGACATCATCTCATAGTAATTACATAGGCACTCCAGTAATAAATTGTTTTACGAAAAAACCGACGGAGCACGAGTTCGTATGAAGCCGTTGAGTTTTACTATAAGCGTTGTTTTCTGAAAATGCGATTATAGGACCAGCTTGGTTAGATGTATCTGTGCTCGACGCAATAATGTATATTTTGTCCTCAGTTTAAAGAGCAATATTTCCTGTTTTCTGTTTGTTGTTGTACTACTACTGAAAATTGGCTCGCATATACCAACCCATTTATCATGCGTTTTATGAATAAATATTGAACAAATCTACATAATGAAAAGGTTAATTAACTGCACGAAAACGATGGTGGTTGATTCAGTTCTATATATCCTAAAAATTATGAACATTCATTGATGTAACAAACTATACGGGAAAACTTAAGCAGATTTATAAATGATGAGCTCCTATAATTAAAATAGTAAATCATTTTTCAACTGAGACGCTGATATAATCCATTTCCAGTGCATCAGATAAGGAGGTAGAGAACACGAAGTGATACGAATATTTTCAGAAGATACCAATACTAAATGCAAATTTGAATTATGACAGGCCAACTTATATGAAAAAAATGAGCATACGAAACGATGGCAGTAGTTGGTGACAAATGAATCAAAAACAGTTCAACTTCTATGACAAAAAGACTTAGATGTGAGGGGAGAGAGAGAGAGGTGAAATGACAACCTTTTTGATAACTTACACAGATTTTGAAGAGTTGGACTAACAGAGAGAGAAAGGAACAATTTAATAATAATGAAAATAAGAATAATAACAATAATAATAAGATTAAGCCGAGGAGACAGGAAAGAAAGGTAGCTAGGTATAAAGCGTGGTAAATAGAGAGTTGAGATAGAGACAAGAGAGTTGAGACAGAGGGAAGATAAACACATGAAAATAATGAAACGAATATAGTAAGTAAAGTGGCGCTAAACAACACGAGAACATAATGATGGTAACGGAGAAGACGGAGACCGAGATGATCAAGAAATGAAGATATTAGTAATAGTAAAATATGAAGGTGGCGATGATGGTGATGACGTAAATGTTGGAAGCAAGGCTGAGAAAACGGCGAGCAGCGCGTAAAAGAGCGCCATCGTCGTGTCATGGCATCGTACCGTTGAAGTGCGTCGAGCGAAGCAGATAAGGCAGATTCAAATAAGGTTACTGTCTCACTGAAGAGAGTTTGGAAGTTAATGCGGGAGGGCGGGGAACAAACAGAGCCTGAGAAATCGGGCAATAGACGGTGGGAGCTAAGCGGTGGAGACGCGCGGAATCATGGGCATGACGGCAGGACTAAAACTCATAGGGGAATATTCGATAGTATAAAATAAAGCAAGCAGCAATTCAGTGGAAAAACTTACGAAGTATGTTGAGATAACCTGGCAGACAGTAATAGGAACGAGCGAAAGAGAAAAAAAAGGGGAAACGTGGTGAAGATGTTGACGATAGCAAAATGTCTGAAGACGAGACGAAATAGTGTGCATTGTTTTAAAAGTAAATAAATTAAAATGTGAATGACAAAGCGGATTCTCTTAGTGTCTTGTTTAACTAACGTTTATATAAATGGATCATCTTGAATTATCAAAGCCAATGGCAGTAAGCTAACACTTTGCATTGACGTTTTATTAAAGCAAAAATTTAAATTCCTTTAGCAGTAATTAAAATATTTAATTTTCTTTCCACAAAATTTAAATTCAAATTAAGAGGTAATTAAACTTGTATTTTGAATTCGAGTTCAATTTTATAGAGATCTTAGTTTAGAACAATAACACTTACATTAGATGTTTGAGCCTAAACACACACTTTAAACTGTGTTAAAAGGACGGGCATCAATACTATGAATCAATGTGGATCACAAGATGAAAGGATGCCCTACTCTTTGTCATTATAAATTAGCTTGTAGAAATACACCGGTTACTATTATCCAGTTGAATTTCGTGTGATATCCTGTAGCACTAGCTCGGATACACCATTGTAGTTATTTCGTTTTAGTAATTTTATTTGCCTAATTTGCTTAATCTACTAGCAATCCGTTACCCTGCTTCACGTATCCCATTTTTCTATTAGAATATTCCTACAAGTTGCTCTTTTGTTGTAGTTATTTCATTAGCCTGTTGTAGTATATGATTTGTATTACCCACAACTGAACTAAATAGAGTATTGTTCAACTGTAGGGAATCATAAGCTTTGAGTTGTGGTTTTCCTTTAATTCCATTGTATTATGTCCATTATCGCATCACAACTATTTGGTTACGATATTCATATTTTCTTGATTTCGTCAATTCGTCACTTGTGTCGTTGGCTTCGTTCTTTTAGTGCGGTTACTTTATTACCGTTTTCACGGAGTTAATCACTCGCTAAAGTGAACTTCTGGCTAACGTCGTTTCTTGTCGTTACTTGGCCGCTAACCCGCTGCATATTTTAACTAAAAGTTAACTTTTTCTAGTACGAAAAAGGTTAACTTTATGTTAAGTTTAAATAAAAGTTAACGATCAAAGACACAGTCTGAGCCTTTAGGTAACGTACAACTATTTTCAACTTTCCAATTTAAAATCTTTAGTACATCTCAACGGTTGTCGAGCAAATCGGCAAAAAACAACCAATTTTCCAAGATTAACACTACGTTCTACGGTAAAAAAAAACAAAAATATTCGTTTAATCAGCTTCATCTTACGCATAGTTCTTGCCAGGATGAAACTCTGGCGGCTCATCAAAAATTATCTCAATCCAATCTTTTTTAGGGGCAATTTAGGTTTAACAGGCAGACCAACATACGGACGTAGAGTTTTATTAATATAGATGTAGACCAAACGGACCAGGCAGACCACTACAACAGGCCACACGCCTGTTGTAATATCGCAAATGTCAGGATTATGCACACAGTTCTACAAGTGGCATACTCATAACAGAGTGGGTTGCCGTATGTGTTAAAATAGTGATTGAAGTTATTCTCTCTCAAAATGTGCGAGCATTACGTTGTTGTGATGACACAGCGAACAACAAGATTTTCTATGTCTGTGATTATCGTGAAGACATACTTCAGCATTTGCGGGGCCTCGTAAACGACTGAAAGAAGAGCATAGTTGGCCATAGTGAAGACTCATTCCTCGAGCGGGCTGAGAACACCGATCTGCTTTGTGCTTTATGAGTGGTTGCGAAGCATATCACATCAGAAATTAATGTTTAATGGAATATTAGCGTCCAACAAAGATCGAGGGGTTACAGGGAGCAACATAATCAAATATTTGAATCTGTAGATGGTAGTTTTAGTAGCAACTAACTGTGCTAATCATGCAGGACCAACGTAGTTTTGTCAATCCACCAATGACTGGTGACCTTTTCCTATTGTAGTGGGTCAATATAGCTTGAAGCTGTGTAGGAATTTGGTTGTAAAGTTTGTTACGCATACGTTATCCACTGCTTGATTATTATATATATTCTAACACTTCTAAAGAATGCTACAATAAAAGTAGGATGAATATCTCTGATCCGTTTGTTTAGGAAAACCAATATATATATTTTTTATACAATACAATTATATATAAAAGTCTCAAATAAAACAGATGAATCACAAAAATAAATCACATATGCAATAGAATTTCGCTATAACACAATGTTATCGGATAATGTGATGATATTATTGATAGTTTTGTCAGCACTGTCCAATAAAAACTTGGACTTGGCGTCAGCTGCAGTCAGATGCTGTGTCGGTGAACAATTTGTGTATTTTGCAGTGTCTAGACAATAGCGATTGTTTGATGCACGCATTTTCAGTGTAAGCCTCTGTACCTCATTTGATTACTGGGAGCAGCTGGCAGGAGTTAGTGGAGCAGACCGTTAGGATTCCTTTAAAAAGTCTATTCGTTAAAAGTACCATTGTACGAAATAGATCCACTATTTTCGAGTTCTTTTTGTACGTATTGTCTGATACTCTTTTGAAAGGTTTGTGCAACGAATGTGTGCTTGTGCACAAAGAGTCCATCTCAGCTGGTGAACATATGTCACGTAATTTGGTTTTCCCTTTAATAGAGCAAGCGTGTATTTTTTTTATTTTTCACAGAGAAGTATTTTACAGTGTCGAAAAGCTGTATCCGCCATTTCGACATTAGCCAAGGTGGTCATTCCGTTGCGGTAACAAGCGTTTACAGAAATGCTTCGGCAGCTGTCAAAAATGTCGTTCACTCTGTCGTAGTCGGTGGTGGTTTATGTTGTTTGTTCTCGTAATGTAAGATCATTGTCTGATTCAGGGTGGCATTATCTCGGCTGCAGTCGTTGTGGCGGTTGCGGCACGGTCCACGTCAGTCACTCCGCAGGTATGATCTATCATGAAGTATGCGTCTTCTATAAGAGTGTGGATGCAGTTCTTCGGAGACTCTGTTAGATGAATTCTGTTATCCCGTTGCAATTGTCCTGTTATAGTAGTTGCATTTTTTTAATTTAATGAATTCGTTATTTTGTGTTAGTGTTTTTGCTACGTTTATGACGTTATTGCTGTTAGTCTGCTCCAGTAGTTGGTTACTTTACTGTCTGTGGAAATAAGCTCGCTGTTTGTTATAATCAGGGCATCGACACACTCCATCTTTCGTTCTATTTGAAGTAAAAATTGAGCTCAATTTCGAAATGACCAGTCAAAGTGTGAATAAATTGTGCGCACCGTGTCAGTTGGATTCGCTACCTAACATAAACACGCGTCTTTTGCAGTTATTCTCGTTAACCCTATTCAATTAATTCTACCACACGGCGAAAAGTGTTTGCAGAATCAAAAAATGTGAACAGCAATAGTTACGATTACGTTGATTTCTGATCGCTTGGGAAATATTACCTGACTCATAAATAAAAAAAAAGAGTAAAATGTCAAACATTATGCTGTAAATTTAACATAGTCGTAATGTAGAACTTGAAAAAACATACCACTATACAGTATTTTTTTTATTATTTTTCAGCGGTTGTCGAGGAAATTACCATCAAAAATCAACTTGCCCAGATTAGCGTTACACTCCGTAGAAAATAAAATTCACCCCTAATATGAACTATATATTCTAAGACAATTTCGATTGCATCAGCCATTTTGCAACTAACCTGTAGTTGCACAACGTTTTCCTTACGAAGGAAGAAACTGCTTTTTCGGAAAAGTATTCGCAAACCAGAGAAAATATGAACTGAGTTGCTACGTCAAGGCCTAAACATTTTTGTAAAAGTCACCGTTCGACGATTAAATAGTAAAGGTGTGGAAACTCAATTTCTTTTAAATCTAATTTTATGGCCTATCCTGTAGTGCTTGGAAAAATAAACCGTGCTTCACTATAGGTATTCTAAAAATTCTCAAGAGTTGCCGAGCACACTGCAAAAAACGACTGACTAGGCCATAGCATCATTATTACGCTCCATGGGAAAAAACATATTTGCTCCGTGAAACAGTATTCGT
This sequence comes from Varroa jacobsoni, assembly GCF_002532875.2. Taxonomy (NCBI): domain Eukaryota; kingdom Metazoa; phylum Arthropoda; class Arachnida; order Mesostigmata; family Varroidae; genus Varroa; species Varroa jacobsoni. The sequence goes on along the minus strand of NW_019214057.1, from coordinate 173,351 downwards.
CCAAATGGCTCGGACTTTCAGCACAGCTTTTATCGGAACGAAACTCTAGCGGTCCACTAAAAATTAAACTCAAGTCGACAACTTTACGGAATCGATTTGGGTCGACCGGGCAGACCAGTAAATTAGCCCACCGACATGGAGTTTTAATATTATAGATTAGAAAGATCCGTGAGTTTCGTCTCGCGCCTTTTTTTACTATTGATCAGTTTAACTAATCTGATTGGTTCGTTAACATCGACATTAATAGTTATCCCATTACAATCGCCGTGCTTCACTTGACTCGTTAGCCTTCTGTATTTCAATTTTTTTTTTTCTATTCTTAGCATTATTAGTTATTATTTCTATGCGAACAAGTCTTCAGAACGACCTTTTCTAGGTGTAGTACTAAAGACATGCTTCCACTAGAGGTCTACTCGGATAGGACCTACTGAACTTATTTGGGATTTCTCGAACGAACTTATAAAACAACATGGTATCCATACGTGAGGCAATTAACCATAAGAATAATTTCCTATTTTTTACTTTTTCCTTTTACTTTGGTTCTTTATTTTCTTGCTTAAAAATTCTAGTGATAGTGTTTTATTAATGCTTAGGTGTAAATTAGCATAGTAACATTCTTGTTAGTTCTAGTTACGATGACAAAGCTAATAATGTAGTGCGGCTGGCTACCCAAACTGTTGCGCACCCACTTCTTCAGTCTATTCTAATACGTCCACCAGGGGCTCAACCAAATCTAGATTTGTCTTGCACGTGTTGTGTTGGTTTTGGTTCATTTTTATAACATGATTCTGTGGCTCTTTAATATTGGCTCTGTTGCTGGGATGTACGTGAATCGAGTCTATCTTTAGCCGAATTTGACAGATTAATTTTTTTTTGATCGATTATTTCTACTTATGAAGATGCTCGAACGCTATAGTCTGAGCTGCTGATGATGACGGTCATAGTCTAGGAAGATGCAGCGGTAGTAATGGCTGGCGATGAGGTTCCCGGACCCAGTGGCCTGGATAGGTTAGTTACGCTGTCGCAGTCGGACGGATCGGCAGGACCAGAGAAACAACAACGACCGGCGATGTTGGTACGCTAGTAAGCCGTTTAGCTGAAAACGCTGTCGGAGGCCGAGGTAATAATTGTGAGTAGTTAGTACTATATACAGGTGGTACTTCGTTGCTCAACGCGATTGGCAGGCAACCTGGATAGTGCCACTGTATGGTGCAACGCATGTAACCCAAATGTTGGTTAAAAACTACGGGATGCGTTCACAACATCGTACAGGAAGCTAGAGCATTTTGGGTCCGATTAGTCGTATGCAGGTGCTCGAACTGCGAGCGCAACTGCTTAGCAGATCTCGACGTTCGCTTCCTGTTTTCCAGCATATCAACGCTACAGGAACGCAGCGGCAACGCGTACAAGCCTCGTATCCTGTTGGGATGTACAACGGGTGGGACACCTACCCTTACGATTGGCCGTCGAGGTTTATGTAGGAAGCCCAGAGCAAGCTGAAAGAATCTTTACCTGCGGAATTCGCTGCTCAGGGCCATCGGTCATCTCTGTTGTAAGCCGCAGACCACAAACGAAAGGGTTTAGACACTTTGGATTGTCGTATTTGTTTGGACAGGTGCTGAATGAATGGTAGTTTCCTGGTCATCCTGGAATGAGCCTGGTCATCACTGTAACAACTTTGGGCTTATGTTGAAGCATGTACGTTGACAGTATTTTAATAAAAATGTCGAAATGTGATCGGTGCGATTTTTACAACTAGATATAATCTATGTATTCGACATCTAAGGTTGGCTATGTAAATTAGGAGATTTGACGAGACTATTAACCATCTCGGTGCACGGAGTCGAGGTGTATCCTGTTGCCAATCCCCATAGGACTTCCAAAGAATACGAGAACTCAAAGAATCGGTCTGCAAGCACAATCGCTCTCCTTGAATCTCCTGACGATCACAGATGGCTACTTCAACAGTCTTCTAGACGAACCCGACTTAAATCGCGTATCGGCGCCCCGAGCACTTCTGTGGACTACAATTGCTGAAGAATCAACTTAAATTTGGCACCGACGTTTGAGGGACACGCCGGCGGTTTATTTACCGGTATTTTTGCAAAATTTTGGTTAGGATTTGACTTTATTGAAAAAATCAACTCGCTAGAAAAGAACAAATGTACACGAACGCACCATCCAATTGCTTTAGATTTCGTGAAGCTTATAGTAGCCTCTCGAGTAGCCAGGAGCAGAGCCCGGTCGTTTAGATTCGGAGAATCTTTTGGAGCAAGCATATGAAGTCAACCCGGTATCTGGTGTAATCAACATAGAGGCATGTCCGATAAGCTCAATTGCTTTGATTAATCACTCTGATATGTTTATTACGAGCGATACGACTCATTGACTACCTATTGATTTTCTGCTGATGATTGAAGGAAAGTTTATAATGGAGCGCAGCCTCCTCCATCAGCGGGTCTCCTTGGATAGGCTTAGTACCCCATTAGAAACCCTATGTTTCACGATAGGAGAATTCCTCCGTGCTTCCTGTAAATTCGTCATCCAGATGCAGATGTCCGGCACATATCTCTTCTGATGTATACAAAAACCTTGTTTGTATGCAAGCTCTATCCACATGTTTCTTTCTATCAGAGCCTCCAAAGCCATGGCTTGAGCAGTCTGCAATCCGCCAGTGGTGGCGCTAATGAACTCTACGAATGTTACAGTCTTCCTTAAAAAACTAAAGCGTGAATCCTCTTTTAAAGATTACCCATATAAAACTCATGAACCGCGGCCGACCAACAACGTGTGATCATCATCTACGTGTTCGCGTCAATGGGTGCATATATTTGAGTGTATCTTTCCAATTTCATGTAGATACGACTGGAGTTTCATGAGCGTTTAAGGCAGAAAGTAATCTAATTCGTCTTGAGGCCTTCTTAGCCGTTTAGTAGTATCCGAGATAAAATTACCTAGTCTAGCTGCAGACGTCCATTCCAGAACGATTTGCCACTCTTCTTACCTCAGTTTTCTCTGTTCGCTTAACCTCTTGTGCGCCGTGAAATTCTTCATCGTACTGACGCAGTCTCTGACACTTTTCCGCTTCAAACTCCCAACGAGGTGTTTCTGAGAGGATCACTGTGGCTGTACTGGTGACAGTCCTGTAGGTTTGTGTAACGGGCGACCGGTCTTTGGGTCTTTCGCAAAAGTGCCTTTCGTCTTCTTTGAGAGCCAACCTTAGGCCCCGAAGGGGGCTCTAAATTTGGCAGGTGGCATAATAAGTTTTCGGTGGCCCGTAGATATCCGGAAGGATTATTGCAATAGTCTTAATAGCTCGCTTTGCTTTGGCAACAGCCTGTGCCACAGGGTCAATTCCGCTAAGCTGTATGTAAGATGTATGTCTACATATCTCGCCCCTGTTGTATTCTTAGGTTGTTTATCTAGAAGCTTTAAAGTTATTGATCGAGCTTTCTTTTCTGCTTGTTAAGAGGACTACTCCCGGAGTTCCAGTCTCAAATTAAACTCGGCTCTACGTTTGTGTGGAGTTTGATCTCCGTGCCGGATTCCGCTTTCACTGTAATGGTTAAATCACCTGCATAAGCCAGTAGTTCTCCTACATCACGGAAATTTTTGAGGTCACAAATGATGTCGTATGCTATGTTTCACGGTAAACAGTTCCGCAATAAATCCTTGAAGTATGTGTTCCATCATAGAGAAGATGTATCACTGCTCATGAGTTTTCTATCTTATCGATTATTAGAGATCACCCTGACCGAGCCCGACAATAGTCGTTTTCTTCGTGGAATGCCCAAAAATAACCTTTCAATGTAAACCATGGAAAGTGTTCGTAACATCTAGAGAAGCTATTAAAAAGTGCTGTCTTTGCGTTTCTATCGCAGAGCTGTGTCCCAGCTTAGCTTCGGTAATTACTTGTTGCAGTTATCCTAGCCGCAGACCCGTGTTTACAAAAATCATATCGCAAGGCAGATGATAATCCATACCCTTCTGCGAACGTTAAATTCATTGGCCAATATGTTGATATAACATACCGGTCTGTAGCTTCCATTATGTTTCGGTATTTGTACTGTCTCTGCCATTTTTAGCTTTCAGGTAGTCGGCGGGGAAAGATTTTAATTGGTGCAGTTGCTATTACTTTCGACAGCCCCTTGACTAGTATCATAACAGCAATTTAATATCAATGTATCAAGAGATAGCATATGAACAGAAAGATTTCTTGTTTTTATTCTGTCCGCAGCACTTGCTATTTTTCCAAATCTGCAGATAATATGTCTGATTTTTCACTGGCATTTCTTCGTGAGGCTTTGCATTCGTTGTGAAACAAATGCGGGGAAGATAGTTTCCTTAAGATTTTTTTCTTCGCTGATGTTGTGGGTTAAGCCTTGGATTTTTTTTTCGCCTCTGACCATTTTATAAAGTCTTTCCTACGGTTTCTCGTGTAAATCTTCTAGGAAGTTTGTCTTTTATATTCTTATGCTGTTGGCTGTAGGTTACTTTAAGGTAGCTCGGCATCTCCTATGTTGGATAACTGGATTAGGGATTTAGCCTATTTTGCCTTTAACCCTTTTTAGAGCCTTCCTTGCCTAATCGCGCGACTGTCGTGATTTCGCGATTTCCGTCAGTACATTGGCTATACCGGTGTAGCTCTCCTTGAATAAATGTAGGTATACTGACACTTTGAAAAGCTTTAGTGAAAGCTTTTTGCAGCTTTTTGGGATCTTCGGGAAATCCATTTTCTGTAAATATTGTGCTTAGAGATTTTTTAGCTTTTCTCCGCTGCGCGACCTGGACTTCGGTTTTGCATTAGTACTTTGTCCACTTTGAACTCAACACAATAACGATTACTAAGGTTTCCTTTTTGCATAAGTATCTATCATGCTGCAACGCAATCAGATGAAGCCGGCGTGTCGTCAGGTAGATGTATATCAAGTGCTTGTCCCGCCCAGTAAAGGTTAGGTCGGGCCCACTGTTGCTGGTAACTAGGCAGTGCCTGGCTAAGAAATCAGGCATCAGTTGCCCTTGTGATTAGTATTAGCATTATTGAATCCGTTAGCGTCATCCTATTCTAGTAGACTCGTAGAGACGCGCTCGCTCTGCTTTCGGGATTTAGCCGCATGTTGCCCTTGTTCTTTCTTTTCCGCCGTTGTCTCTGTTATTATACTTGAGGTTGAGAGCCTAGTGTCTCATCTTTCCGTCTAAAGCGGCATGATGTGTAATCAAGATGACTTTGTGGCCTTCATGACAAACAAAGTTTGTTTTCGAAAGCTGGTTAGACATCTTTGAACTATACATGCGAGGCTATCATGACCACCTTACCATACATTAAATAAGTATATTATAATATGTATCTAATCGATGAAGTATAGCTCATAATGTCATGTATTTAGGGGAAGAATTAAAGGTTCTTAACTGTACGTAACTGTTAAGAGAATGCTTAACAAACTTAGAACTGAATTAAATAAAAAAAGATGTTCCGACGATTGGGGTGAGGTAAAAAGACGCATTATAGCTATATTAGGGCCAACAAAGGTGATCGGGGTACACCCGGCGTATTAACATCGGTGAAACAGGTTCTTTCGCAGATACTGATCTCAGATAAGGAAGCAGACTACCATCTTTTTCCTAATCGTTATTGATGCCCAACGCAGAGGTACGTTGGAAGGTGCTATCATTCGCTAGTTACACAGTCAAACAGTATCGGATGGTAGGTTTATTGTAGGCATGAACAATACAAAGAATATAGTGGTTACTTATTACGGGACAGTCCTTTATTTGGTGGCCCCAAAAAGCTGCATTTGTGACAACGTGGGTTCTCTATTTTTCTTTTTGTGGTAATATTTGGCCAGCCGACCTATGCCATGATATTGGAAGGCTGAAAATGATTCCGCCATGTTAAATCTAGACTACCCAAATACAATAAAGTTGCTTGGAGCCTGGCCGTTAATCGAAACTTGGGGCTAGGTAACAATCCTACCCTAGGACCTATCCAGCTTTTCCAGTCGCAGGTTTTCTGGTTATGAAGGGGCAGCACGCGACTGAGATTTTCCCATAGTGCCGAAGTAGCCCCGTCACTGCTGAAGAGGGAACCAAGCCTTCCCAGATGGTAGCTCAGGAACCTGCGATCTTGTGGATGTCTGCGACTACTCTTTCGCAGCATTTCTGCAAAAGAAATATCCAGTTCTATATATAGTTGTTTATCCATATTAGGCGGTTTTTGTCCGTGTTCGTGGTGACTCCGTGGGAATCACCTATTATTAAGTATAGTGCCAAAGACTCGCTCCCGTTAGGTGTCTGACCGAGTGAGTCTTGCCAGACCTATCTGGGGTTTTTCCAACGAACTCATGAAACGACATGACACCACACAAGCAGCTACTAACCTAGATAAGATTTTATCTTCTTTCGTACCTTATTTTCTTTTTATTCCTTATGTTCCTCTAATAATAATTTTTGCCAACGCTAAGATTTGAGCTGGCGTGGCAGCATACTTGTTAGTTATAGTTATGGTAGCAATACACTCCTTTGGCACACAGCCCTGTGCCTTCAATTATGTGGTAGTTAGCAGGATAAGGTTCTGTAATGAGACTGGATTGGCGAGCTCGTGAGAGGTTGCCAGAAGGTGCGTGAATTTGTCAAACAGTTTGACTTAGATTTTTACGGTCTTACAAATTGAGTTATCTTTCCAGCCCCTTACAATATGGGAAGTTGCTGAAGATGAGGAATAACGCTTTATTTATTGGAGCTAAACGTGTCGCCTATGGCAACTCACGGAAAATATAATCTGAGAAGACCGTACATTAGAAAACCTCAAATCACTTAACAAAATGAAGCATTGTTTTTTCAAGTGTGTTTTGGGCCTTTACCATATGTCAAAAAGTTTACTAATTTATTTCTTTGTCGACGCTCATTAAAGATCTGAGATCTGGCTCTCTGCCACCGACACCTTTTCTTAATGTCTCAAGTGAGAGCAAAATTCGTCAAAATAGATAACGAATTTTTCAACCGAGGAGCAATTAAGCCATGATTAGAAGAAGGCCGGGTAGAATAAATCATATCGTTCCGGCCGGTTTCGCGATCCATAGCATTCACCACAAAATATGTACTGATAAGCACTTTTAGAAACCAAGCGGAGACGTACTTGGAGATGCGGAAGGAACTATGATAAATTTCATAGCAATAGTTGACCACTGATTGGAAGTCTGCTCCACTGACTCTACCACAGGTTCAGCACTTATGCCGTTTTTAGAATTTGAGGCCTATGAATATTACAACTCAGATGGCGCGAATGAACGATCATGATCAATCTTGTAGTATATTAATTGTATACTCTTTCGTTACGTATTGTTATACACACGTGTACCATCAATGGTGAATGAACGGTATGTACTTTGAGGAATCCATTTAAAATTTCAGTGCAGTAGAATGCAAATCACACAAAGGGAGTTAGATCGAATAGGCTGTCAAAATCATTAGCAAAACTCAAAACGCCATTTTGGGGGGTCAACAGTACCGGAACTTCGATGCAACGATCGATTAACAATTATACGTATCGTAGTAACCTAGATAAAGCCTAAAATATTCGTTTTTGCATTTTCAGGTTTGTTGCGTTTTTGGCAGTTGTGGATCATCAATTCTGAAATGAAGAGGAATCCAAACTCTGTTGCTACAAGCTGTTTTCGAGGCTGTGGTATTTGTAACTTTTGTAAATCTTTTTTAAAAATAAAGGGTAACCACAAACTGCCGGTCGTTAGGGTTGCAGCAGGAAATCCCAACATGGCCCATTAGCTGAATGAAAACAATATACTGATACAGTTGTTGTATATATTTTCTAGTCATAGAAAATTCAAAAGTCTACTGATTAAGAAGGTGGTTTACATAGCAAAGAGATGCACTTTAAGTAATCTAATCTTCAATGCATAGTCAAGTTCAACCGTTATGCTGCCTCACCCTCATTAAACTTATTCTTTGTGCAATTAGTCGTCTTATAAGTACCTGCATAAATGAGAGCAGTTTTTTGACGGCAGTTAAATTGGGATTTATTATGTAAGGTTTATATCATTACCATAATTGTGTCAGTAACATAATCTTCGGTATGTCTATAATGACTAACGTATATGCCATATCTTAGACATTCGTGTGAATATACTTTATGTACAGTTCTATCTGTGTCGTGTACGATTCTTCTATTTAATCTATATCTTTCTTGTATGGAGAGGTATTATACATATATATGTGTATATTCACGATAGAAATTTTTTAAATTTTGTTTGACCGAAGCTTATAGGCTTTCGATGTACGCAAGCCCTGCAATCGTTTGGAGGCGTTGCTTAGCAAACTCCATCCAGTGGTAACGAAGGGTCCATTTGCGTTCTGGAAGCCTAGGGAAGCTGTTGAAAAACAATCGCCGATATCTGGATTTTCTTCACCACTTTTTGGTAATCGAAATAATATTTAGATCTGTATATCATTGTTTGCGATTCATCCTATATCCCGGCCTTTCCTCGTTACTGCGTGGGATCTAAGTAGTTATGAGTGGTTCTGAACCGCATGGCGTGACATAGTACGTGTATGGGGTTATTACATGCGTATGAAGGTAGCACCCAAAACAGAATAAATTTTATTCCTGGATATTTTGGAGTATAAGGGATTTAAGCATATTTTTAGTTCATTTTTCAATGAATATAATTACGATTAGAGTGAACTTTATTGTTTTTTTCGTGACGAACCGCCTAGGTCTTTACCATAAAATGCTGCAGATGTCCGTTTCAATGTAGATTAGGAATTAGTCGTATTGACAGAAGGCGGCGGCGCATATTAACGTAACATAGTTTATTCACAAAATTCTGAACTTGTCGGGAACATACAACAATATGTTCCTTTGCCTTAATGTTTTTATTGGCGCTGTTTGTATTGTTTTAGTAATATATGTGTCTTCTATAATAAAAAAAAAAAGTTCTGATAAATATGATTGTGCTCGTAATTGTAAAAATGAATGTTGATCTTTGTGTTGCCTCATCGAGGAGCATATTCCCAATTACGTCTTAGTTGCTACCGCATAGGCGGCCAGGAACGAGCAATTAGCCATTTGTGTTTGACGTAGTATTTATGATGCAAGAACCTGAGGCTCTACATAAGATGTAATAAGGTGGGTGTTGCGGGCTTTCACAAGTTCTTCTAGCATTATTTCACAGGCCTGCGGGATAGAGCTATCTGTATGTCTATGAACTGCATGTGAACTTGAATGTTTTAATTAACACGCTAGTTTTTCAATAATGGGCTTTGAAAAGCTGAATAATAATAAGTCCTATGTTGTTATTTAATAGTACATAATAGTAAGTTTTTTAAAACGAAAGACATTGAAAAATAATCATCCGTCCCCTTTTTGAAGCTTGCAAAACTGGTCCATGTGGATGGTATACTGGTAACGCGCAGCATGTATTTATTTAATCAAAACGGAAATGGAAACCTCCATGCGTACTCTGAGCACCGCTAAAAGGCCCGCCGCCAAAGAACATCTGAAAATAAAACAAGATGGCGCGCATTAGCTCAATATTGTAGTGGTTCAATTATGAGAAAGTTAACGCACACAGACGTACACAAATATATATATCTTCGTATCGTGCAGAACGTAGTCTAGATATTCTTCCTTAGACATCAACGACTGCCTAATTGTAATGGGTTCGCAATTCGATAAATTACATTAATAATAATTAATTAAATAACGTTACAAATGTGCTCTTGTATATTCTTTTACTCAATATCACGTATACAGTTCTTCAAGATCAGGCAAGAAAGGCCGAAAACATAGCGTTTTGAATTCACTGTTCAAAAAACTAGACTCTAAAAAGCCCTGCGCACTAACTGGTGAGATAAACACTAAATTATTTAGTTTTAGTTATTTCGTTTATACATGACGCATGTTTTGGAAGTAAATAATGGTATTCAGTAAAGATAAAATCATCTCCTACGCGCAAATGGGTAAACAACCTTTTGCTGTTAGCGCGATTTAATTCACTACTCGCGTAACTCTTGGCCAATGCGTGAAGCGCTTTTTTTAAAACAGACGTGGAACATCAGAACTTGGGACCTCAGTACAGCAAATAGTACGCTGTGACTGGCGTTACGCAAGAGACAATAATAACCGACCATCACGTTGATTCGATTTCACTACAGATCGTGCCTGCCGATATGTCAAGGATATGGATAGACAACATTTTCGGGACCTTTGACAATGGTATGAGCAGCCTATAAAGATACCTCTTGAGAGAAAGTTAAAAGTAGTCTATAAGAGCTTCTTTGACTCATGAACATTTCCAAAGTCTAATATAGTATAGTGTTGGGTCAGACGAATTGATAAATAATTGCATCAGCTTATTACCGGAAGAGTAGTCATCCTTGGGGAGCATTATTTAAGCACATGATTAAAACATGAATAAGTGAAGTACCGAGGGACAAAACCACGGTATAGAAAACTAAACGGCTCGAACAAAGTTACTCTCACAAGCTGTCGCCTTTATCAAACAAGCAACCTCCCGCTCAGATATTTTTTGAATTGTCGTTCGCACGCAGCGTGATTGCTTCAACTATTTGAGAGTTCTGCATACGGCGATAGAATCCCGAAGTACAGTGCCGAATTCTTCTCACCTTTTGCGCTTATACCTCACGAGTGAATAATTAACAAAAAAGGCTCTCATTCGGCCTCTGGCTCGAGACGTACAACTCATTGCGAAGGTTGGCGCTGTACTCATGCAGGAGCGCCTACCGGCCCCACTTTTCCGCAGCTCATTCACAGTCGTATGTTACAGTAGTATGTAAGGCTAAGGTCGTCTATGCATCTCTAAGACTGCTCTGATCGGTAGTGTTGTCACAAGAATTGGCGCCCGTCCTGAGTTTTCTTATATAAGCAAGAATTACAACCACATTTCGCATTTACCGATGCGGCGAACGAGCCCAGCCTTATGCTGTACTGAGGCCCTTGGAGTCAGGCTGTAGTGTCCCTACAGCATCACGGCCTAGTATTTCCGTCGTGGTCTTCAGAGGCGCACGTCAACGAAGTATATAATGCACTACATTATACCTGCATAGGTTCTCAATTTTGGGCAGACACGCGAGCAACACAGACATTCAAACTAACCTAGTTACTACATAAAAAGATACTGGAACGTTATACATTGTCTTAAAAACTATACGTACTCATATGGCTCAGCAATTAGTTTAAACATTTTAAGAAGGGTAATGGAAATTATCGGGAAAACTTATCGTGCATTATATTGTCATCTAGATACGCAGAAGCCGAAAGGCGCATCATTCGTCCAATTTAGCGGCTTCTAATCCTACAACCCGCTGGACGTGTTGAAGCACACGTCACGAAAACAAGACCGTTAAGTATGCCACGGCACGTCGCGGGCCCAAAAAAACGAAGAAGGTGCATAAAGATTACGTTTTTAATATACTGTGCTTGCGAACGACGAAGCCAGATACCAAATAACATCTAAGTATCCACAAGGATCCGAAGATCTGCTTTAGACTACACCAATGTCGATAAAATTAGGGCTACAGTTTATTTTTTAGATATTGTTCATTTGCTGTACCTGAGGGATCCTTTTATACAACAACTCCCAATCGAGAGCTGCTGAAGATGTCGACACTTTGTGATCAAGTGTACATTCAGATCAGACTTTTGTGTGCGCGAGCTACGCTTCCGCCGCCTAAAAAAAGAATCCCTTATCCTTATCCCTATCCGTTCAAAGTGCTAAAACGAATAGTTGCCTATATAGCTCGAATACACGCAAAGGATAAGGTCAACACTGTCCCAAAACATAGCCAAGTCATATGTACCAGCCAAACTGCTCTTTACATTTAAGCTATTAGAGAAAACTCATTCTAGCTTTTTTAACTAACACTTTGATTACAGAGACAAGTTCAGACTCTTCAGGAGGCAACCCGTCCAAGAGCAGGCGCCTTTTTGAAAGCAATTCCGCTAACCCTTACGGCGGCCTGCGTCGAGGACACCAGCTTACTTAAGCATGAATCTACGCCTGGATTTTCGCTCAATAGTGGACTAAACACGTCACTGCTTCAGCGAAGTAGACGAACGCGGTCAACAAGGCCTGTAGCACCACTTTAGTTCCATGAATAGAGCTTCCGACCGATTTAGTAAAGCCGGCAACTTTTTACTCAAACAACTTTCACAACATGACAGGTGTTTTAGGACTGTAGCAGTATCTAGCTACTTCTGTGTTCGCTTAGATCTTAATGTTTCTAGATGATGTTGTATATGCATAGTTGTCATAAATTTCTAAACATATCCTGCAGTAAAACAAAGATAGTTAAAAATCACAAAATGACGCTTTGAAAGCATCATATAAGATAATCAATAAAAATATAGCGCAAACTCACATTTCACATAAAAGTGAAGCATCAGCTTGTTACAACTCGTTGTATTTATAGGGTATTTGAAAGGCAAAATAAAGCCGTGTCTTTTGCCCGGTGCCCGTTTTGCCGATTCATTCTCTGATCTTTTTTTATTTCTCTCGCTTTGAGAAAATGGCGAACGCTGCTACATGTTGCTGCTTACACCGTTCGCTGTCCAATTATTACTCGATCAAGGTATTTTCTACTTTACGGCTAATGTGCAACCAGCCTCTATTTCAAACAAATAGCTCCAGAGCGGTTCGCGTTACTAACGCACCTCCCGTTTTAGTAATGTAATAGACGAACCATACCCGAATTCGATGTTAAAAGCCCTAGAAGAAATCACTTTGGAAGAACCGGTGACCTGGTCTAGAATCCTACGAAGCCTGCGCTTAATTTTTTATAATGTTGCTTCACTTAGTCGTAGGAGTACTGCATATGATTATAAAGGATCGCAAAGATACGTAAGCCAATAAAATAATGTCATTTACAATAAAAAGATACATTTTCAATCCACAATAAAATTGTTGCACAAAAAAATGCAGCAAATCTCAGAAAAAAAGAAATTATAATGTGAACGGTGATATGAGCTTACATAAACAATTAAAAACTGTGTTGATCCCACAAACGCTACTTTGAATCTAGAATAATAGCGGTTGAAGTTGTCGCCGAGTAAAACTAAAATAAAAGTATTCTGGTAAAAATGGTACCTGGAAGGGGTCTACATTAGGAGTAAAGCCATGTCCTCCATCGCAAACATCATCGTCCATGTCGGCTCCGTTGTCATAACGTGACTTCTTTCGGGGATCCGACAGTATTCCGTAGGCCTCGCCTAATTCCTTGAACTTTTTTTCTTGGTCACGTTTCTCACTTTCAGAAGCATGAGCGTGTCTATCTGGGTGATGCCTACGATTCAAAGACACGACAGTTTGTTATATGGCTGCTGGCGGACAGAAAGTTTGTTTTGAAACTTAATAGGTCTTAGTATCACGTATGTAACAAAACAGCCAATAGTTATTATCATCATCGTAATATAAACAAAAATCGTTGAGTAGGTAGATTTTCCCAGGTTAGTTTCGCACATCTTTACAAAGGCTGTTAAGCAGGAAACCGTTTTGGGCCGAGTTCCCTTTTTGATGTATGGTAATCATCTCTTGCATCTCGGAACGTCTTCACCGTTCTTATTATCCAAACATCTGTACTTTTCACGCGTTACTTAAAATCAACTCATCGCTATCGAATCTTAGCAAATTTAGCCTCACGAATTGAAACCCGTACATTTCTTAGGTTATAGTCTTAGCTGTTCTGAAACGGTAGCAGAAACCCCTCTGTCCGCATCCTTCTCGGATCAGTCTTTACTGTAGACGGATACACCAGTTCTTTTTGGCCTCGTGCTTCTATCTAACCTATCGTCAGATTATTTACACATATAGGCCTGGTGGCACTCATCAGTTCAATATTTAAGATGAGGCTTACTGGTTTTTCAGCACAAGTTCTGCCTTAAGCTTAGATGTTGTCATTTTTCTGTATCACATCCTTCAGTATAACTGTCTGGGGTGAAGGGCATAACTTTTCTATTGAAATCCATATAAAGTTCTATCTGAGCCCTCTGCCTACTTTATCAAATCTGAACAGTAGATTGAAAATGCCAACATTTAGACCTCAAACTTCTCAGCATTAGTACCCCGCAATGTGCAATGATGCTTATGAAACGATAGTGACCGGTTTGTTATATCATATAGGTGCAAAGTGTAATAACATTTATGTTGGTCAAACGTAAGTGCATAGAGAACTGAAATACCTCAAATAATCGCTAAGCCCTAACTGGAATCGGCCCCCTAAGTTCATGATTGTCACACCAGCGCGCTCCTCCCAGTCATCGCAGAGTTAAAGCAAATAATGAAGGGTTTTAAAGAAACTTATAGCTTTAAATTTCCCTTTAAACCCACCAAAAACGGTATTAGTAGTTAGTTCTTACTATATGATTAATCATTTTTTCTTACCCTTCTTATATACTCAATCTATTTGATAGGTAGTCGAAGTCTTGGTTTCATACTAGGATCTACTGATATAATGGATATAGATCTGGCATCATTGATACACGAATTCCATTATTTTAGGTTTCTATTAATAATAATCTTGTATTTAGTAATAGTCTGTATAAAATTTACAGACTTTAGTAGATCAAAGATAACCACTAAATCTGGAACCTTTTATAGAGGCACCATGTTTGAATGTACAATGCGGCAGGTAAACCTGACCATTTCGAAATTGAAAATTTTGCCATAAAATCCTTCGTCAACCGTCATTAACATAGTGTAACATAAAGAAATCATATTGTAGCAACATATTGTCATCATATTGTCGCGACGTTCTTGGCCAAGTCAAGGACATCGCGTTTTAAACCGACATGAAGACAGATATCTAAAAACTGAACACGGCATTTTCGCTAAATTGCAATTTACACACAAAACTAAGCAGATGCGCATTGAAGATAATAAAATTAAGAAAATACTTTGCTACCCTGCCTTTTTATTTACTTTTTAATACGAAACATTTGCTCATCTTTAATTTTTCCCTGGCGAAATTCGCCCTGTTGATATGATGTCCATCGGAAGAACGTTTAGTGTTTCGTCTACGAATTTCACTGGGGCTAGAAACAAATTTTCTATTTGTGATCACAGGTTAAAATGAAAATATGTTATGCGGTGGCATGCCTTAAGTAAACGAAAAGCTCGTGAAATATGTATCGGGCATTCTATTAAATTTTATTTAAAGAAATTGTTGTTGTACTAATGTATATTATAATATAATAAACAAAATATGAAATACAGTGCAAAAAAAACAATGGGTTGGTAATGGGCAACGTAAACAAATAAATAGAGACACTGGGACATTAGGCAGGAAGTAGTCTCATTTTAAAACATACTTGAGAGCTGCCTTTTTGTATGCTTTCTTGATATCATCCTGGCTGGCGTTTTTGCTGATTCCAAGGATCTTATAATAGTCCTTACGCTTCGACTTCCGCAATTCGAGCTAGCACCAACGCAGAAATTTGTTAGTTCTTTATATAAACAAACAGTTTTTAACTCTTTACATGCATTAAATGTCAATGTATAAGGTCATTCCTGCTATTTTTTGAAACTTTAAAGCCTCCTTTCAAGCTTGGATTCGCCTAGTTGATGTTTTTAAAAGTAACCTTCCACGCTTTTTTCTTTCTATAGAAATGGACATAGATACTTGAATGTATTTTAAAATTGTGTAAATATAGAACAAACAGACGATTAGCTCAGAGAATATCAAACTCCGATCCAAATCTTGAATCGCCAATCTTCTATTTTCAGTTTTGAAACATAGATTACGATCGACATACGTGTGCACAAAATGTACGAAAATTGCACGAAGAGCCTCCATCAGAATCATTAATTCAATACATATCACCTTTGCAATGTAATTGCAATATCTCTATGTATCAAGTTCTAATACTAAGTTGCTTTTTTAAAAAGTAGCAAATTTTTGCATATAAATAACAAGGAGTACTAGTGAATATTTGATCGCAGCTAAAGTATGTTACCTTGGCATTGTCAAGCAGCCGTTTATTATCACGAGATTTATCTTGTTGGTAAACGTGTTCTAGGTCGCGTACAGCTTCCTCGTACATTTCCATATCTTGATAACTGGAATTTCATATTTCACAATAAAACTCAATGGCACATACGTTGGAACTTTTATTAATATGCCTTGAGCGCGTACGGGTTATCGAATTCTGTCAGCATATGATTACGAACTTTGGAGAGATTTCAAGTGAAATGAAGTAAATAAGCTACGTGGCAAAAGTTTATCTTACCACTGGGCGCGTCGGATGTAGGCTCTTGTATAGTAAGCGTCAAGTTCGATGGCCTTGTTAAAATCTGCTAAGGCATCATTATGACGATCAAGACGTAAACAGCATTGTGCACGATTACAGTGCAACTGAAATTACAAATAGTAGATAAAATAGATCAATAAAAGCTTGACATTTATACATGATATTTAGTCGATGAAGAATACATTGTGTTCAACTCATGTTATTATGAGGGCTTTTGCAGACAACATACAGGATAGCAAAGTATTATAGTTCTAAGCTAAATGTTATTCAAATTCGTCGCTTTAAAACCTACATCCGATCAGTTCTGACCGTTTACAACGGTTACACGTATGTGAATGTGTGCGTGTCTGTATTCGCGTAAAATGCGTGTGTATGTGTGAGTCCACGTAAAAATTAGGTAACCGAAGAAAGCGGAAGGCTGTCCTTCAGAGCAGAAGGTCTAAAGTGTCAATTAATGTACGTGGAATAAAAAACAATGCCGCAATTAAAAGTGTGAGACATCAACATCGTAACGATCGTTGGTTAATGATCGAAAGCACGCTTCACAGCTGATGGGGTCCGACAGAATCCAGTTGCGTGTGTTCCGTACCAACTGAGAAGTGGCGAATGGAAGCAGATAAATTCGTAACAGGAAGGGCTCGAGGAGCACCTTTATTTATTCATCGAGATTTGTGTAGACGTTCGAACAGAACTTATCGTCTACAATATACTAAAGCGATAACATCTAATAAGTTAACCATAATACTTTGATTGCATGGCTAATATTTGCTTGATGAGTAAATAAATTTGTTTAGAAGGATATGTTAGGCAAAACAGCACAGCTACAACCCTACAAGAATAGCATGCAACACTGTTTTAAACTGACGTAATTCGGTGACCTGCTAAAACGTTTCCTACCACCTGTAGCTTAGATAGCTAGCATGGGAAACCTGGTTCTCTGATTAGTCGCTAATCAAACCGACAGGTTCAAGTGTAGTCTAAAAGGTTAATTTGCGACCATAAGAACGCGCGGGCTTTTTTAAAATCGTCAGAGCAGAATAGCCTTTGATAGATAGATAATGGTGGTGTTACTGCCATTCCCTGACCCTGTTCAGCCAAGACCTTCATACCAAGGCCTTTGCCCAGTGGTTGCTATACGCTTACTACTACAAACAACACGATAAATCGGAACAAGATTAGTAACAATGCGGCTGTATAAAGGTTTCGCCTTATATAATACTCAGCGGCTAAAAACAAGAACTGACTTTTCTATGGTCAATATTGCATTTAGTTTTAAGACTATTACACTTGACAAACAAGAAAAACACTGGTTGTATCAAGCAAATTTATCTATATAAATGATTAGCTATAAATTATTTATTAAGTAGATATACTAAAATGTATTTAGAATTTGTGTATTTATGTATATATTTCGGTATATATGACTAAAATGGACGTTGCATTTTTCCCGGATAGTGTGCACTTTGAATTTTATATTCGAGGAGTTATCAATACAAAGATTCTTATTTACTCTACGCACGGAGATAAATAGCTAACTGTCTTTAACCCGATAACTTCACTTGAATGTAGGCAAACAAAGAATTTCCTGACAAACGATTTGCAGATCCGATGCTTTAAAGTAAATTTCTCGCAGTCTGCCTGATCAGTACGACACAACTTGCAAAGAACACGAACTCATAAAAAAAAAAGCATAAACTCAAAGGAGCTTCGTATGTCCATAAAGGTATAGAACTTTGGTATAAAACAGAGAAATCTTGCAGAATAGCCCTTAAAATTCACGGTATGATTCCTCAAGCCCCTTCTCTTTTTATAATCACATGATTATATTGTGTATTTCGCTATCAATACCACGTCACTCCTTGAAGGTTTAGATTTTTTATAATCTACATGTACAGATAATTATTTTGTTTCTACAGAGCCTAAGGACATTCTTAAGTCAAGATTTAGTATGTAACACAAGGTGTACCCCTGGCACTGTGCAACAACATCTGATGTTTTTTGTTCACATGTAAGCGATGAGGCATATGAACTTCTTCTCGCGGCAAATCAGAATTTCACGGCATTTTCGTTTTTTTTTTTCATTGTTAATTCAGTGCGTCTGCAAAAACAGCAGTGACAATCAACGCGGATTCTTTGATCACTCCGGAAAAAACCGTTACTGCGAGTCAACCACATCCATATGACAAAACGTGCAGCAGTAAGATAGACAAAATAGCACAGCTTTGCCCGCTAAATCGTTAGCATCCTTTCTTTAACGGTAGGAAGTACCGACAGACATCTCCTTTTTCAATATTTTAGCGTGTTCCATAACTGGTTAGTCCAGCAGCTAAAAGCTAATATACATCGTAACAAAACACGAGAAGAGCAGCAATTTTTTTTTCTATCTTGTTCTTCTGCATTCGTAACATACAGGTGTTCGCAAATTAAAATGTAATATCTGGAATAAGCAGTATTGTCAATCAAATTGGTGTATATAATATAAAATTTGTGACAAGAAAATCTTTTTTAATTTGAGTAAGGAAGGAATTGATAGAAATATATATTGGGTTATCGAAAAGGTATTTTCTAGCTAAATGCTTTAAAGTCACGTGTCTTAGGTAATTGATTCGCGCCGGGTAGCCTCGGCATCATTCGCAAGCTAAAATTCAATAGCAGATGTGTTGAATTTTTTGGGACACCTTTGTACAGAATTTACAGAATCTGGAATTTCTGCGAAAATTTACTATTTGCAGAATTTTAGTACAATGAAGGCTCAAATACATTCTAGGCCCATAAAAAGGCGTGGTATTAACAAATATTAAGAGAACTTAGATGGGAAATTTAGTGCATTCGCCGAATAGACTGTTATGTTCTCTGCAAACTTCTTTAATACATTTAGTTTAATTTTAATGGAGGAAAGCAAAAAGCGTTTGCCACAATTTTTCGCCCAGAAACCACAGAAACTCCATAATGATCGGATTATGATGTTACTACAAAAATGGCTAAAAGTCATCGATTAAATGGCGCATATATAGTTTAGCAATATTAAAAATATAAAAAAAAATACTTGTTTCTACTTTAGCTTTAATAAGGCAATTTGTCAACAACTCAATATATATATGTGTATATCACATTCCAAAAATTATGTAAATTTATGCAGTACTGTCCACGGCCTGAACAATATTTATCAATGACTGGCATTCGGAGTAGATATAGTTTTCACATCCATTAGTAAAAATTACAAATCTTAGCCTACACGCTTGGCAAGATTAACATATTTGGAACAGCAGGTTAAGAATTAACTGTAGATCTAAGAGCGTTTTAATTGCACAGAAATAATGAACAATGGTGTTTTGTATAAAATAGAAAACAGTAACATTAAAAATAAAAAAAAAGACCATATAATAGTAATAATAACAGGCCTCACAGTCTATATATTTTACTTTTGTGTCTGTTTATCTACTTATCCTTTCTCCGCATTCGCACACCTGTTTCACTTGAGAAGGCCCCTTCTTCACAAAAAAAAAGGCCTCTTGCCAGCACCTGTTGCCTGTGAACGAAAGTAAGTGTGACCGCTCCTATTGTTCAAATATCGGCTCTTTACGTGAAAAAAAGAACTAAGAAGCTCCTGCAGCAAACGGAAAGGAATAATGCTAGAGAAGTAAAGAAAAGCATAGCTCTTGTACTTCTCCATTTGAGAAAATATAAAAAAAAATAGCTAGAATGCACTTGTTGAGTTTAAATTTTAACATTTCGTACCTCCAGTCAATAAGCCAGGTAAATTCACATGAAAGAGTTAGTTTAGTTAATACGAATCATTTCAATGTGGTTCAATAAATAAGTTTGTAAATCCTATATTATAGTGTGATGCATGCGTGTTGAACAATCTAAGTAAACGGATAAATAGCTACATTTTAATCACAAATATAATGCTCTTAGGGAAAACTTTTGTAATACTACGAAACGGCTAAGCAACATTTCGAGCACTCCAACGAACAGGCATCATATCAATTAGGACTTGTACCTTAGCATTGGTAGACTTGTTCAAAGGATCGATGGCAAGAGCTGCAGTGTAGACCGCGTGGGCATCTTGAAACGATCCTTTCGAAAATAGTTCATTACCCCTTTCTTTTTCTGCGCGAAGATTCTTGCATTGCTGCGAACAGAAATCTACAATTACATTGGAAAGCCAACAACTTCATTAATTAATTACATTTATTTTAAGAAATTAATTTTTTAGCACACATTCATCAGCAATTCTTTAGTGAGGTTAGCCTCGTTTCTAAATAATAATAAAATAGAATCGAATAAAAAGCCTCAAAAACTTCGCTAAAAATGAAATTAAACACTAATTACAATCAGAATTTATGAGCTCTCGTTCAAGGATTACCCGCAAATATAGTTCTTTGTAAATTTTGTTAGCATTTACTATTGGTTTTCGTTCTTCATGTTTGAGCGGGTTCAGCTGATTGGTACCAGCCCTGATACAATGCACAATTGTTTTATTTGTGCATACCTTGAAGGCCCGCGCAGCTTTTGAGTGGTCAGGAGCTAATCGCATAACTTGCTGGAAATGTTGTAAGGCTTTATCAACGTTATCTTCGTAGTAAAGTACTAGACCACGAACAAAATACGCGTCCGCGTTTGAATTATCAAGCCGAATTAAATCCAGCGCAACATCCCTCGCCTCTAGTAGCCTGAAATTTCAGTAGAAAAATTGAACCGAGCATGCAGTTGCTTGAAATCATTTTAATACTGAAATATCTTTCCCAATAGATTAATTCTATGGGCACCCTTTTTCTTAATATTAAATCTGTGTATCCCAATAAAAATTGTATTGTTTTAGAAAATTGCACATCTACCAAATCGCACCAAGACGGGTATACAGTGATATATTAACACGCTATAGGCTTTCAGTGACAGTGATGGTACTAAAAGATTGCAGCTTCGAAAAAAAAATCAGTACATGCACGCATTGTCTGTACGACGTTCACAAGCTGCATGAACAATTGATGATCTAAACTAAACATCGGATATTAGTATGCTCATATAATCTTTGAGTATTCATTTTGTCTTACGACAGTGAGCTAAAAAGAATGATACTATACTTTTTACTTAAAACCTCTCAGAACAATTTAGAAGGGCGATTCGAATTTCACCTTAATACGCTTATGCCTTCTACGAACGAAGCACACAAAAGTTACTTTGTTGTTCTTAATTGATTCTCATAAAAAGAATGCGTTGCTCAAAATGTATATGGAGATAGAAACGGTTTGCATGCAGAAATTCCTTAAATAACCAAACACTGTAAATACAGCATACGAAATGGTTGCAAAACCTGTTACAGTCACTGCGACCACAATGTAATAGAATATAAATATTGCTATTACGTAGCCATTTACTACATAATTTCAAAAAAGGACAACTTCGTGACCCGCCCGAGATTGACATGGATGTTGTTAATGTGAGCGCTACGCATGCCCATACAAAGTGTTACGTAACTTGAATCAAAAATCACTTGAAAAAATCACTATACGAGACACGAATATACGACGATATACGAATAAAATCACTCAGTGGATAAACTTTTTTACGTCCGGTAGTTTTACTAAAGATTGCTTCAGACGACTGGTTAAGCCCGACACAAAGTGTCTACGTTAGATCTCAAACCTGGAACATCTCATGGCATCATAGCACCATGACGGGGGGTTTGTTATGGCAGTTACGGCGCATAGATACGGCTTGTTTACTTGATCTGAGTTCAGCAAACCCTCCTATGGAAGGATGAAAAGCAAGAAAACTATTACAAAAAAAACTCTCATTTGCTCCACTATAAGATCAGAAACCGCTGTGACATTATTGTGCCAGTGACAGACCCCCCCCCCCCCCGCTTCTTGACATACTCGAAATCTTTGCGCATTAAAGCAACTACAAAAAGAAGAAATTCTGTTACTATAGTATTCGTAGTAACATCGATCTCCATAAAAGATAACATAAATGTTGCTGATAACCATGCATACAATTATAAACATCTTAAGCTGGCTTAATTCGCTAGTTAAATCTATGATTAACTTTCTTTTTTTATGGTTAACTTCCTTTTCTCCCAGAAAACTATCTTTATTACTATTTCATGAAGTAACACAAAAGATACTCAATAAAGTTTAAACTTAAAGGAATTTAAATTAATAAAAATTATACAACCTTGGAATTAAGTTACGATGTCATAGAAAGCCAAATAAATATTTACTGACGAATATAACCCAAAGCAATTTAAGAAAAAAATTTTTATACATTGTTGTAACTAGTTTATTGAACATGAAAAGGCTATTGGCTGCAGCTATAGTTAATGTAACACATCCCCGGAAAATTATGCCAAGACGTTCGTCAAAGCATGGGCCAAAATGCCGCGAAAACTAAGTTAAATCATTTTATGGTTTTTAGTTAAAAACTAAAACCCTGTAATACCGTTTACTTTTTTAAATTTAAAATGTTCCGTTTGAAGAAGCCGTTCTCCAACGCATAGGATACACTTTTAATAAAAATTTAACTTTTTAAATTTTAAAGAGTTTCTACCCAGTTTCAAACAAAAATAGTACCAAAGCTGGAAAGAAAGCATCTACAGGGCAACTAGAAACGGAAGTAAGCGAAATCGCTATTTTTATAGTATATGGTATATTTGAAACCAAATCGTTGGCTAAATGACGTTAAATTGCAGGCAGTCATGGAACCTAAGGATTTACTACTTTAAAGTTCTTTGGGGATATTTCAGGAAAAAATCTTTTTGAACGCGTCACTATGGTAACCATGAACGTGAGGATATCACTGATCCAAATTTCGGCGTTATAAAGTAATTACCATGACATGTGATTACCATGCCGTTAAATGGGCCTGGTGGAGAAGTCCTTGATAGGTCTATCAAGACCCACCTCGACTAGACTCTGGCGGAGCTCAAGTTCTTGTTGCCGAAGTTCTTGTCTTGTCTGTTTACCGAAGAAGTTATTTCAAGGATTAGTGGAAACAGCCAAAAGAGTTCAGTAGCATTGTTTAGGTCTTTATATAATAAAGTTGCTTTAAGGACTTAAAATAACCCTATATAGGACATCGAGTATTGATTTTTTTCTGGGGTGTGGATTAGTAGACTGCAAATTGCTCAAGGAAACTTTTTTCACATATTCAGGGATTCTGTTAAAGACAAAAGATTTCACTATAAACTGTCCGTGTTTCGTCCTTGGTCTTTTTCCCATTCCGAAACGTGTGACATTCGCTTTTGGACACTTATGTTTGAATACGTGGACATTTACGCGCGTTACAAGAAAAAAACTAATTTTAAAGAAATACCGTATCTTGCAGGACGCACATTGAACACTAATAGTATAATGCAAAAATCCAGTGGACGTTTAAAAAGAGGATTTCACGCATCTTATTGGTTACCATGACGTTTTCTAACCGTAACATCTGTTGAAGAAGACACAATTAAGTCAAGCAAAACCCACTTCGGAGGCACGCCTTTTGTGGTGTATGCAAGGGCTGATTCTGATAATTGATTTATGCAAAAGAAATAGCTAAAGGTGAAGAAAAAATATGCGTGTTTTGCAAGAATGCACCAGGACTATTTTCATAAGCTTAATTTTCAGTTTAAAAAGCGGCCGGAGCTAATATATATATATATATATATATAAGATGCTGCGTCTAAGTCCGGAGTTCTTCTTGTAAGTTATTTCTTAGAATAAAAAGAGATATCTAAATGAAGATTTGCGTGCAGCGATATGATAGGTGTGCCCTTGTTTCAGTGTTGCTCATGAACGCTTCCTTGCAAAAAAAAAAAAGAAAAAATAGGCTTCGGGCTGATAGCAGGCCACAAAAAAAAGTAATTAGGTGCAAAAGTCTTGAAAACACTAAGTACTTGAGCTTACCTGGGTCATTCACGTGGCAATTGATCTTCTTCTTTGCAAACGGCTGTTAATTTTTATATAAAAATCTCAGGTATATCAAAAATGGGTTTTTGAGCTTCAACTAATGCATTCTTTAGCCCTTCTAATCAAGAACATATTCGGGATCTTTCGGTTTGTCCTAAGTTTTCCTCGTATCTTTCAGAAGCCGCAAGAAAAGTGGCAATAACGTAGCCTATCGGTTAATGGCAAAAGAGAATGTTTAACTTTATTGACGCCTCGCCCAGAGCGAAGAAACTGGATAAGAGCTGAACTTTGCTGAAATCGCGAAAACGACGTACTGTTTATTGCCATGACAAGTTCGCTGTCTTGTTATATAAATGCTGATTTTTTTTTAGTTCGAAGGCTGGTAGATAAATGCATACCCGCGACAATAAACAACCCACCAAAGTTTAACCGGATTTAAAAAGAGCACCCTGTACTTCTTCGTGTAAAAGAACTTCAAACTAAAAGAAAATTATTCCCGAGATATCTTTAAGAGTATTGTAACTCTATGATATCTATAACTTCCAATCATTTTCTATAAATTTTGAACGGAATTTGGTAGTCCATTCAAGAAATGTGACTGTTTTTGTATTAAGTTATTACATAAATGTAAAGATTTTTTCATTCGGATATAATTAAGTATTATGTACGATGGAACTATTTATCTTTATTCTACAAGGCTATTGTCATCATTTTATTTAGGATACAAAAATTGTACTTCCTCGAAATCTAAACGTGGATATAACATGTGGCAAAAAAATATTGTCAAGGATTACTGGACTTCACCTTTTGTTGCAATGCAAAAAAGCTGCGGTAGTAATCCAGGAGATTTATTCTGCAGGCGATAAATTTGCCCAAGAATATATCGCTATCAAAAATGATTAAAGAGAGCCTAAAAAAATTTGTAAAATCTAATCAAGGTCTTCCACGTCAAAACTTCTATTTTTGAATTTAGCAAAATATCTTTGAGTCGTACGCTCGTAAACTCAGGCTGGCTATTTGTCCAGTACTCTTGGTGAACCAGATTCTTTTCAGGACAAAACGACGAACTCATTCTGGTGAAAAACAGCATCTTAGAAAATTTTTATTCAATGTTTTCCTACTGGACAAAGGGTCAACGAGATAGTCAGCTTCTTGTGTTACCTCAAGTATATAGTATCAAGCGTATAGTTTTGCAAATATTGACAAAAATACATGCGGCTGCAGAAGACGCAATAACAGGTTCCGAAAGACCACAACAAGAATCCGCAATAAAAAAAAGCAGTTCAGACAGCGGAATTAATTAACGCTGCCTAAAAGTGCAATTCTGACTACTCTTTTGTTCCGATCAAATCGTTAGCGCAGACGTTTTATGAGAGTAGCCGTATTAGGTCACAAATTCTTCAAGAAGTCGTAAAATGTACGTCATGTGGGAAAAATCAGACAGGTGCTCTCTGAGGCCAATAAAACCAAGAGCTTTTAACAATGATGTTTAGTCCATAGTTCTTTCAAGAACCAGGCACCAGGTCGTTTTCAACTGTTTTCTGATAAAAGATATCATGAATTCAAAAATCAACCCCATTTTGGTCATGATCTCTGACCAATGAGATCTGATCAATGAGATGTGTCTATTATGAGTAAAAGCAATATTTTGGTCTCCGAAATTCGAAGTTCGTGCTCCGAATGTCATATCTAGTCAAAGCGACATCATGCCAACGTACTTCTTTAGAACGGCGGATTCACCGCTAAAGAAGTTTGCCTACTTCTTCTGCAGATTCAAGTGCGACCGTGGATAGCTAGTATCTAATAGAAGGCTATACATCGTTTAGGTACACGGCTTTATATTAACAGGTTGCTTAAGGATATGAGCACATGACAGCAATAAGCATATATGGCTGTCGTGCAGCCCAGGTTCACCTACATTGAATTACTGCGTCCGAGGCATAACTGAGCAAGAATTCAACAAATCTTGAGATAACGATTTCAATCACTCATTGGGATCTTTGTTGCGAAAGGGCTTAAAAAATTGAAATGGTAAAATTTGAACCGAGTTTATGAGTGATCTAGACCCCAGGTTGGACCTGTAATTGCAGTAAATGGCAGTTACACTGAATAAATATGATCGCCAACAATGCCATTTATAGTATATGCAAAAAAAAATCTTTCTTTGTTTAGACAGTGTTTATAAGCAAAAATCCGCAGTTTGGATGCTTCATTCTGTAGCCCTCGTCGGGCACGCCGTACAGATGCTTTTAACTAAGAAAAAATAAAAAGGTGTTTATAATGCTATTTTTATGCCCGATATACATATAGATAGCGAAAGGTAAATTTGTGAGTCAAACAAAGCAAGATAGGGCAAAAAAGATCTTTTCAATTGCATGTAAAACTTGATTATCAGCAAAAGTCTACCCAAGTGGCAATTCAGCTTTTGATAAAGGGAAAGGATTGTCAGGGAACGAATAGACTGCAACTTTGGTTTAAAGAAAGCTTAAGCATGAGAGGATTAGAGGCGACCAAGCTGTGTTTCAGGCGGTTTTGATCGTTAAGAGGCAAAAGAACATAGCTTATTGCAAAGATATCACGGCTACCAAGATTGTTTGTTGAAAGGATTTTTTAAAAAACATACAGAAGGACATTAGAGGAAAAGCGGGGTGGATCAATAAGGCAGACCTGCTATTGTATGAAAAGGAGAGAGTAATCAAATCTCTATTCCCAACTCATTAGCCATTCCACTGGGCACAATTTTCTCGCGCTATTTCAAAAAGAGGTATTTATGTGACGCGAGACGGGGCGCTTTAAGCGGAAGAGCAAATAAAGTTGGGCTACATGTCGGGTTCAGACGAGATTCTGACCATAATCACAATGACACTTTGGCACAGCGGTCAAGTGAATTTTCAGACTGGGCCAATCTCCAATAGAGTGCATAACAGAAGAAGTAGTGCCTATTCCTAATGGAAATGGGCATAACAGACCACTATGTATCCTCGGAAAAGGATAAAAGCCACTTTGGAAAAGAAGCCTGGATTCTTCTCCGAAGACCAGTTCTTTCTGATTCAGTACGACTTGAAGAAACATTGGCCTGTGTTTTTAGCAATTAAAGGGATTTTTCGAAAAGTTGAAATTTTCATAATAGCCACGAAAATGTGGTTGCCTCAAGAAATTTATTCCTCGCAATATTCTTGAATATGAAAAACGCTTTTAATAACCTTTCTTGGCGGGTAGTGCCTACCTACTCGAATGTCAGTGTACTTGATCTCTCTGATCCCGGGCAACCAGCAAGACAAATCGAAGGTCTACGGAGAGACGATTTTTCCCATTGGACCTGAACCTTTTAGGGCTCGACCTTGGGTCCTTTCTATGAATTATGGTGTATGATGCAGTATTGCTACCCAGGTAATAACAATTGCTTATTCAAATGATCTCATGGCCGAGGCGCAAACAAGGACAAAGTTGCGGAGCTCCGGAGAAAAGCCAGTCGGGAGCTCAGACAAGTAAGATGAAAGGTCATAGATTGTTCATGTACCTAGCAAAATCCGCATCCATCCAACATATTGAAAGGACGAAACTGATCACGGAATGCGCGGGCTTCCGGTAGTGGTGAAAACGGACTAGGTATAATGGAAATCGCCAGAATTCTACCACACACTTACGGTACTAAACAAGAAAAACGAGGATACTCATAACCACTTCCGAACGACAGCGTTGTTCGACGTCTTTGTGTAAACTAAGGGAGGCGCTTATCGACGCGGTTATGAAGGTGTTGAAAAGGGCCAGTGCTGATATTTAAAGTAATGCAAGCATAACGCACAGTTAGTGCGAATGCGGCAATATATCTTATTAAGTTTAGATCAAACTTTAGATCAAAGTTGAAAAAAGTATCGTATTGACCAAGGAGATGATACAAAATGCATAATCATAGTACGAGAAAAAAGTAAAGCGTAATTCTTATATTTGAGCTAAGTGTTGCTAT
Organism: Varroa jacobsoni; assembly: GCF_002532875.2. NCBI lineage: Eukaryota > Metazoa > Arthropoda > Arachnida > Mesostigmata > Varroidae > Varroa > Varroa jacobsoni. The sequence continues at coordinate 145,210 of NW_019214057.1, read as the reverse complement.
GAGAGCATTATTCCTAGGCTTGAGACGTGGGCACCAGAACCCGGTGCGGAGCTGAGGAGGATTTCAAAATTACCTTCACAGAACACAAAAGGCCCCTTTGTTTCGCTGCGTTTTTGTACATAGCGAGCCTTTAGGGCAGAGCTTACCACCCACGAACGGTACGCAAGACAATTGCCCGTATCAGGAAGCGACGGACGCACGAAAAATAACGCTATCTCATTGCAAATTAAAAAAGGCAAGCCATTAATCAAAGCAAACGTCATAGGCTAGTGTATAATAATTATTAAATTTTGCTTATGCTTTTTGCTAATGGTGCTTACAACAAAACAAGATCATTTTAATAAGTCTAGTTACCATCGAATCCTAAAATTTTTAAAATGGATAGTCGGCATGTTCCTTGCAGACCATGCTTAAAATGCTTATCAAACGAAGCTGTGAACCTGATCTACGTCCGAAGCTGATGCAACAAATTACTGTAATTTTTATGTCTTTGCTGAGACTAATATCAACATCAAGTGCTTAACCTCAAAACGCTTTAACATAACTTCATGAATGGCTTAAATTATGTATCTTTGTATTTACCGCATGAGATAGGCGAGGCACTCTGCGCGCAGTAATTTGAATTTAGGGCAGCCCGGGGACTGTACAAGCGCGCGTTCCATACAGTAAACGCATTTACGGTAATCGCCTTTAGCATATGCCTGCAATAAGCAACAGCATTGATGGTAAGATAACACGACCAGCGCAGTTACACAAATAATGACCACTCAAGTGTAAGATTCACAACTGTGTGCTTGGTTCTAGTAAAGAAGTTTATTAACGTCCAGTTGAAAAGTTTGTATTCTTAAGTATTCTTAATCATGTACGTTAGTAGTATGCAGATGATAATTTATTGTACCTTATCGCCTTCGGTGATATAGTTCTGAAGACTCTCAGCAGCTTTTGTTTCTTTTGCTACATCAGTGTGGTTCGGTTCCAGTGAACGCACTCGAGCTAAAGATCTGTAAAGAAATGCAGCCGTAAGCTATTGCTAAGGTTCCTATTCTATTACCTAATATTACATTTTTTTTTTTTCTCAGACACTACCAACCAAGAATAGTATTAGTTACTACGATGACCTATTATAAATAATCCATCCCTTTACGTATACTGCACCTTGAATAAGTGCGCCATATATATATTAGGTCGCTCAATATAAAACGTCACATAGCAGAATTTTTCGAACTTTTTTCACAGGCTTAGCTCTACTCCTGGTTGAGGCATGAACCATTACTGTCTCTGACCTTCTGCCAATTAGATGGCAGCTTATATATTCCGCTACTGTAGAACTGCGGGATACGAGAGCCGATGAAGTCTTAAAAGGCAACTTCGGCATAGCACTAAAATGTACCGTTTTTTTTTTTTTTTTTTTTTTTATTAAGCTGTCGTGAGTTCTTGGAAAGTGGTAATTTGTGGAAACAATATCTGAAGATTATCGTGAATGACAGAGAGCATCCCTCTTAAGTCTTGCATTTTTGCCGCCATAACTCTCTGGTGTGAAATCGAACGTTGTCATCCAAGGAAAGTAGTTTTCACTGGTCTTAGCTTAATGCAGAGTTTTTTTTAATCATTTCTTTTAATTGTGAACAGTACACTTCAGCAGCAATCGACGAATCACGGCTCACGCAGTTGAAGTGAAACTTGTCTTGACAAAGGTGTCAAGCCACCAAACAATCGCCATAAGCTTTTGCAGGTGTACATTTGCTTTAGGACGATATCTCACCGGTTCAGTTGCACCCGTCTACTGATGTAATTGTCAGCGATTATCATAGAATATTTACGTTTTATCACGCAACAATTGCAATTCAGCTTGTAGTTTTTTATCTTGAGAATGGTATGGGTTAAACCACAGCTCTCAACTCGTTGTCATCCACATTCGCGAGGACCTTCCAAGACTCATTTTCCAGTTTGAAATGGTCTTCTTGGCATTTTTGAATTACGGCTTACGGTGTTTCTGCTAGTAAAACTCTCGTTAAAAGCTCCGCCGCTGTAGTTTCAGGAGGAACACATATTTGCAAACCACGAGAGCTTTCTGATTCTCTATGGCTCGTTGTAACCAGCCTGCTAAAAGCTCGAGCGACAATCTAATATCGAACAGTCTTATAATTCAAAGAGTGCATCCCAAATATAAAAAAAAAATGTATCGCGAATTATTCCACCACTAAAAAATAGCGTCAACTTTAAGTATTAGGTTAGCACTATGATTGTTATACAGAACGCTGAGCGATCTTACTGCGTCATGCTTGAGAGAATCGCGCAGTAAACACTCATACAGTCTTTTGGTTTTGTTGTTTTAGCATCTGTCTTACATTTATATCATATGTCGTGTACTTGATGTCCTTGTAGACAGTCCGTGATGTCGTACGCTCCCTTATATCAGTCCTCTCTAATGCCCTGATCCAAAACAAAAGGATCAATAGGAATGCACTTTTCGAAAGCGGCCGTCAAATTGGGCTCTGCACTAATTTGTCTCTCTCGTGGGTTTTTCATTGTGCTGTGCTAAAAGCTCGTTCTGCTTCTTCTGCAGGCGCATACTTATTTACGATGCGACACACTGTCGATCTAGGATGGCCCAATAGAACATAATGTCGGTGGAACCTGTCCAGCACTTGATAAAAGTTGACCTTCGCTCAAATTTCGAAAACGAAGAACTGTTGCGAAGTTCGCTATGACAAGTTTATTATAAAAATAACTGACTCTGAACTAATATTAGAGGAGTGGAAGGAAAGGAGTGTCGTAAGGAAAGCGTGCCCATTACGACAAATGACCCTCTGAAATTGGTCCCAATTTAGATGCCGTACTTGAGCTGAAAAAGTGCTATACCGGCTGTTGTAATCGTATTAGTAGAGGTCCGAATCGACCGGTTTCGAAATGACATGATTGGTACAGCGTGTCAACCATGGGAGTACGGTTCCTGTTCGTCAGTTTGTATGGCACCCAGACATCGAACTCTTTTCAAATGGTTTAAAAGTGTTCGGTTGTAAATTTTTAATTATTTGGCGATATTATGGCTACTCACATCTCAATTTTGCTGAACGTGCGGAATACTTTGATCAACTTTTCTGCAGTTAGTCTAAAGGAGCACTTTCACATCGAAATTGTCCAAAATTGGACAGTTTCTTGCGATCCTGTGTGTTGATAATGAACAACACACATTTTTTTTTAAAGGCCTGGACAGCATTTATCACAATGGCCTGTAAAATATAGCGAATTTTTGCGAAAACTTTACTCGTATTTAAGGTGCTCCATCTTGAGCCTGAATGCAGGAATTCCAACAATTTTAGCACATCTATCTCAGATTTTAAATAACACTGACTCCATGCGAGTCATATCACCTGAGATATGCGACTTTAAGGCCCTCCAGCTAGAAAAATCAGTCAAATACTGTATAAAAAAGAAGCAAAGAACACACTCATCATCACGGGAAGCAAACCCCATTTTCGTAATTTAAAAATAGGTCAGCTAATTGTCCAATCTCTCCGCGTTGAGCAGAAAGTCAAGAAAATAAACTTTATGCTTTGCTCAAAATCGACCGTATACGTTGCGACGGCCACTTTCTGTGCAAATGTGCAACTTTGTTTTGAGGAATGCAAAGAAGATTTACATGAGGAAAGGAAAATACCCATTGAGATTTATATATAAAGGGTTCAAAAATTCATTAAATTGTGATGATGATGATGATGATTCTTGATACACCTTTTTCATACAAAAATTAATAGTTTACTCCGACCATTATAGTTTTTCAGTATTTGACTATATTTGGTGAAAAGGAAGAAGAGATCATTTAAAATACTTGTACTCGTGTACTTGTTCAAATTTTAGACCAGTCTCCCTGCGAGATTTTTCGATAAAGTACGTTTTCGAAACATTCTTAATGTTATGCTTAGTTAAAAGCGGTTAGGTGCTAAAACCTTTTTTCAGACCCTTACCTAGGTCATCGGCTAATGAACATTTAACTAATACCGCCTGTAACTCGTATGAATAAATTAACAATTCTTTCTGACATTCACATACAACTAAGGTTTATCACTCTGCAGCTGTTTTTAATTTTAGGATACCCCCAAGCACCTACGTATGACGATTTCACACAGATCATACATGACCTTGATTCGAGCTCTCCTGTGCATGTAATGTACTGAGTCTTAATCCTATTGTGTAGGCATCGTTGAGGTCTGGGTAACGGTCTCAATGTTTCATTTTGGTTGCTTCGCTAGTCCTATATGTTAAACCGAAAAGGGGTCGTCAATGGGAATGTTTGATTAAACTTGTGTGGTTTATACTAGGTTTACTGGATTTTTTTATCAGAAAAGGAAATATTAGTTCACTAAGTGCCGTATGGTCTCAAATGTTGGACTGATGGGCCCCATCTTCGCTGTTGTGTTCTAAACTTAGGGCTCAAAAAAATATTATAGGTAGCCAATCAGGTTGTTCAGATAAGCTTTGACGGTTTGTTTTTTGAGACTTCGAGTACCTTATAGATATTTCGGCCGTTCTTAACCTTCGTCGTCTCGGGACTGCTATCAGCCTAAAATTTCATCCTACCGGAATTTATTGAAGCGATAATTAAACGAGCTGATACTTATCAATGTCGCGTCGAATATTGGTAAATATGATTGTTAGAGCTGCAGGATGTATATGAAAAATTTCCTTGAAATAGTTTTTGTTCAGGTGATGTGAACCCGAACGAGTGCGAAACCCGAAGCGTAGTTATAGTATAACTTAGGTTTCCAGAACGTAGAAAGATTCATCATAAAACTACTTGATCTATGAGCATTTAATAATGATGGTTTGATAGAGACGTCGTTCATTTACTGATTCTCAGTATTTTATTACTATTATGGGATTACGTTTGCAGTAATTGTTACGCTATATGACTATATGGTATGACAAACCTAAAAGCAGCGGTCGGGTCTCCAAGTAGCTGATGGCATTTAGCCTCGCGCATAAGTGCCTTTATGTTAGACGAATCTCGTTTTAAGGACTCCTGTGAATCGAAATGAATATAAGTGAGCATATATTAAAACAGAAGTTCCATTCCATCCGTTTGAGAATAGCTTACGTTATCTTCAGGAAATTCACAGCACATGATTCTGAGCACGTACCTGACAGTCATTGAGAGCTTTTTGATATTGGTTGAGCATTAGGTGGCACGCAGCCCTACGACAAATGGAAAATTCAAAAACTTTTAGAATTATATAGGCCAGTCGATCAGCTTTTAACAAATACACATAAATCTAGTATCTAAATTATTTATATAACATTTCTCACGTTAAATTCAATAAGCCTTCCGGTGATTTTAAGACGGTATGCTGCAAAACAGCCTGTTCTTTGCCGAACAATTACTGCCAAAGTAAATATCGAAAACTAAATAAAATCCTGAGCTTATTCATGAGATAACAGCTAAATAGGCAGCGTTCTGTAAAATACCAAAGACGTAGTAATAAGCGCGATAACTCAATATAGGTAAAGTGTCTAGTTGCGCCTATAAATATAATAAAAAGTAACCAGTGAGCATTTTCCAACATTCTCTATGGAAGTTATCTCACCTGTTGTTATATAGAGTAGCATTATCTGGACACAGCTGGACTGCTTCAGTGTATAATTGCAGTGCTTGGTCGTATTTTTTGTCCTTGTAAAGCACATTGCCCTCTGTCTTCTTTATTTCGGCAAGCCTGCATGTTGATTGACCAAAGTGAAAAAAAAATTACATTATAGTTTGTTTTAATAATGGTGGTAAAAATACATGTTGTCTGATTTGTGAGATAACGTTGACTTTTCTAAAAAACTTTCTGTACAGTGATTTTTGGTTATACGTACGTTTGCCTCATACTCTTTATTTGACATAATTTGGTACGAGATTAATGATTTTATTACACAAAGATATAACAATATGTGAAAGTTGTAGGTTCTAGTTTCAATAAAGTTATTTGTGAATTAATTGGAGTTTCATTAAGAAGCAGGATACAAAAAATAAAATAATTATGCCTTAATTTTCGATCTCGGCCAGTGAGGATGACGGTAACAGCTCTAGAGAATCTTCAGGACCGTCCCAGTTCCACCATGAATCGCTAAAAGTCCCACTTTATGCGCGATTCATAAGTGCCTTAACGGTTAACTTGCTCTAGTAACTCTGCACGTATGTTATAGCCAGTTTTCTTTTGTGGAACAGGTAAGTATAATTATGCATATTGTTGTTCCTCCTAAGAGCTTGGTTCGTAGAGGCCGACGAACTTTGCTGAAATGAGCGGAGTCTCTCCAGTTGAAGGCCACGGGTGGCGCACGTTCGTTCCACTCGCTCTTCTGAGAAGCTGACAGAAGTTTGCTTCTTCTGAATGCTATCCTTGTCGCCAAACTCCCAGCTACCGCCCCACTGTCAAGATCACCTTGTACGTAGGCGACCACCACTAACCACCAATATCATAGACTATGGCAATTCCATTACCATATGCCAGAGAATTTGAACTCGAGATCAACGCGCAAAAGACGAAAGGAATAAATTAAAACACGAAGACACGCTAGCCAAGAACAAGATACTGCGATTTCTCGGAAGAACGTGAGAATCGCCCATTTATTTATCTTTGTATAACACTTTGTATATCTTGTCAATGGATATACTCCCATCGATAAGCCACAGCGAAAGTGCTTGCTGCAGCATTATCAAAAAATTATCTACGATTGCTTTTACTTGCCATAGCTCTAGTGCTATTTAGTACGAAAATCGCACCAATTTGTTGTACGCTGTTGGACAGCCGTAGTAAAAACCCAATGTTTCGGATACCATCGCCAGGGTAAAGCCAGCTTACTTGAAGAACAGGTTACAAGCATTCGCATATAATGATCCCGTGCATTTACTAACTGGTACCTCATCCTTCATAGAACAACTTAAAGGACAATGTAAGCTCCATTGTGCGTCGGTAAACTCCCATCACATTAAAAAGATAACATTGATTCAGGTTTTCATATAAATGGAACTATAAGCAACGAAAGGTGGAAAGGTTTGAGTAGGACAAGTAATTATCAGACATGCGTCCACAGCTTGCACTTTGTACTATATAAAACAACGAGTCCTGCAGTTAAATAAAACACGTACTTGTAGCACTGCGATTGGCTGTGTGCTACGTGTCACAGCAATAGGTGCCCATTAGCTGCTTTATTTAAAAAAAAAACCTGCATTGACACCTTGACGCGTTAGGTTTTTTTTTTTACTATTTACCATCACTTCGGTAGCGTTCTGTACGACCCGTCTAATAAAAGAAGACAAAAATAATATAAGTTACCATTTAGACTGTTCTAAAACGAATACTTGTTCTCGTAATTCTAAAACCATTAACAATATTGTTTTCATTCAGCTATCAAGCTTAAAAAATTGTGGATATTGGACAATGCGTTAATAAGACTTCAAAATAAATAATCGGTTCAATGGTTGCACCCATGGTCTATTTTTTTTTTACAGTTTCTTGAATATATCATTTTGGACCTCTTGAACAAATCATTTCATGCTATAAGCTATCCGAATACACGTAGCAGTGTCAACTATGTACTAAACGGTACTTCAAGGATCAGATAGTCGCACAGCCCACTCATCATTATACCTATCATTTTATACATTTAAAATACTAAATCACGCTTTTAATAAGCAGGTATTTTTTTTAAATTAATCCGTTTAATCTGTGTAATGGGTACACAATCAATGACTGTTACGAACCTCCCGTATTCGCGCCACCCTATTGCAAAAGTTCTAAATTATCATACACAATAGGTTACTCCACTGAAACGGCTTGTTGCAATACCCTTCTCACGTTTACATAAGTAAGAAAGCACTTGAAAACTGGTTGTATGCGTACATACATGGTATAACCAGTTTTAATTGGTTAACAGCGACTGGGCGAGCTGTAGTACAAGCAGCCTTTGATGTCTTCGCAACTTTTTTAGGTTTGATGATTTCCAGATGCGAAAAACTGTGTGGAAAATTCGCAACGACAAATGGCAACCACGAGGCCACGATAGTACCATTTGCCTTGAGTAACGCCGTTTTGAATCAAGCTAACATCACGAAAAAGTGTAATATTGCAGGTAGTATCATGTTAAAGTTAGCACCATGACGAGCTCTTGCAGAAGAAAGCGATTGCTGCCAAGGCTAACGGGCAGGCTGATCTGTTTAAAGTCAGGCGCTATCATTCAGTTATCATCCGTCAGAGGGATAACATTACTACGATTGATATTACTAAGAGTTTTATTGACATGTAAAATTTTGTAGCACGGCATGTTTCCAGTGTACATGGGTTACACATAGCAAACTGGAAATGTCTAAAAGCGCATTTAAATTAGGAGGCTCTTGAACGGAGAAGTCTTCTGAAACGGCCACGGAGTTTACAACGATGACTTGGATTATAGAAAAACATATCGTTTGAACTGCACATAAATGAAAATCCTCGAACATTGCTGGTGATATATATATATATATAAGCTGAGATGAAATTTTTCACTTGAGGGCCCATAAAATCTAGCTGACGTAACATGTTGATCCAGACTTGCTATATTATTATAGCCCTGTTATTTAGCTCCCCTGTGACTCTCATTTGGTTTGAATACATACACACAATTATTACGTTAAATTTTGCAAAAGTAAAAAGCGCCTCAACTTTGCCTAATATTCAGGTGGGTTGAAACACATTATCACCCATTACATACTTCAAACACAAATTGAAGCTAAGGGACAACTTGCCGCCACACTTGTTTCCGGTCCTTATTAATTATACTATATCTTTATTATGAAAATTCACTCTACCAAAAAAAAAAAAGCATATCTCGTTATTTAACGTATTACAGCACTTTTGGGCTTATTACCCTATAAAGAGATTAACAAACTAAATAGAGCAAAAATAAAAAAAGCTGAACTAAGCTATTGAAAACGCTATGGCATGTTGCCAGCAGATCTGAGGTGTCAACTCGGTTCCACTTGTGTCGTAGATCGTGAAGGAAAAATAGTGAATTAAGCCTCGTTATTAAAAGGAATGACTACGTATCGTATCTTTAAATGTTTAGTTCATTTATAATATGGACTACCACACAGAATAATACGACTACGATACTACAAAAAGTATAATGCGAGTGCGGTAACAACGTCATTTTTAGATAACTGAGCTTAAAAAAATTATAAACTGAATGAATCACAGTAAATATACCACTTCAAACTAGAAGAACAGGCGGGGCAACTGCCATTGACTGTACGCCCAAATTACGATATCTTACATATAAAGGATAATTAAAAATAATTTATGGCGAATCAAAAAGCTCACCCTTGCGTGGATTTAAAACCCTACCGATGATTTCATCTCGGCCTTATTTCGTGACACTACAGAACTCCCGGTGAGCATGCTACACCTATGTTTCTCTACCGAACTAACACGTTGAGACACTTTTCTAAACCTGATAGTAGGTAAATGGCCACTAAAGTATAGCGTTTCGTTTCTACATTTGATCTCTTCCATTTCTACAACATTAAGTGCACAGTTCGAAAGAGTAGTGGCCTATGATATCCCAGTGGAGACACCTCTGTGTTTTATAATCATAGAATAGGTGACCTCTTGTCAAGATTAGCTGACGGTAAGGTTGTCGCATTCTATACCCATGCATTAACATCGTAGCAACTTATATTCTCTTCGATAAGCCAGAGTCGGCACTCGTGCTAATAAAGAAGCATATTAATGGTCTGGAAACATTGTCGCTCCCCTCGATTTCCCCTTTAATTATAGCTGTTGACTTACACGTCCGCTTAGACTCACCAAACTCAAATTGCACATTAGCTCCGAAACATGTTTGCAAGTTATTGTTGTTGAATATTTAGTGTAAGTTCGGTACCTAGGTTTAGAAAACACGCTTGAACGTGAGTTACTGATGTGTTTGTAACGAATATTACCCGAAATAAAGTTCGGTTCTGTGGAAGAAGAGGACAGATGTATACGAATACACATCCAGATTACTATAGATTTCTTGGTGTCCGCGGGATCATTCCAGACTTCCAGAAATCAATTGCTGCCACGTACTCTGGACAAGGAAATTTTCTAGAGCTATCACACGAAGTCATCCCGGTATTTCGTGCTATCGATACAACAAGCACACTTTTTTTTTAAATCGTTTAGTTATTCGTCCGACCTACTATCCTCAGAAGATAAAGAGAGAGTCTCTTTCGCTTTTCCCGAAAAGCTTTAAACATTTTCAGGTTGTTACTAAAAATGCAGCCCGTAGTCTACCCTCCGGTCGCAGCGGTCGAAATAATGTACTGTATTACATAACGTCACATAACGGAAGAACGATCTAAAGATGTTATAAAGCCGGTAAATAGCAGAGGCAGGGCTTAAACCATACAAGTCGTGAATCGAACATATATCATAGCTTTTTATTGAATTGTGTTCTTTAATTAGTGTCTACATGCCGATGACGTGCCGACCCATTGAAGAGATGGCTTGGTATTGATGATTCTTGAAGGAAAAAGTGCCATCGTCATGGTGCGGAATCACTAAGAAAAGAATTTGCCACAATGGCTGTAGCATAAGAAATATTCGCAGTGAAACTATTAAAGGACAATATAAGCATTGATGACCCAGTGGTATAGCTACCTCTATTTGAGCCCACTTTTGCGCTTAGTTTTATTCAAACAGATGAGAAACCGACGAAATCTGGTCCAATTCGGTCTATAAGCGAATAACATGGTACTCTATGCTCCTAACAGATCCTAAATGTGGCAGGCTTTGGTTAGGCTTCACGTGGCGCTCACAAAACTGGGATTAACGGTCAACCTAGATAGGATCGCGGCTGAAGAAATTTTGTCTGTCACTGGATTTCCTCTTCGGTACGTTAACAGTTTTCTATATCTCAGGCTGCTCATCTAACTTTGAGGCTACGGCTTCACCCAGGACGTAATAAAAAAGTGATCGGGATCCCAAATCGGTTTCTTCTTGTGAGAGTACTCTGCCAATTCAACCTCAAAGTGACGCCGAGAGCGGCTGACAAGGTGAATATAATTTGGGAAGACATTACAATAGGTAACCTACACCCCTGCCCTCATTGACTTCGTTTTAAATTTTCGGCAATTGAGACTTTCTCCGAGTGGGAAGTTCAGCAGGTGGGAGCGAAAACTAGCTGAAATAGAAATTTTTTCAGCCACGGAGCAATAGAAGAAAATGGCTAGAAGAAACAAAAGCAGACAAACTATCACGTAGTTATGCGTTTCATAATCAAAGGCTTACACTACAAATTATGTACGAACAGTTGTTTCCATGAGCTTGACGAGATGTGTTTGTAATATATACGGGGAGAACTCTGATAAATACCATATAAACGGTTGCCTCCTGGTGTCTTCGTTCGAGAAGTTTTTATTTGTGATAACTGACCACTGGTGAACATTTCATATGTGCATACAACTTCGGTTTAGGACATATATACCTATTACATAATAGAACTAAACATTGGCAACGGCAACTCACATATGTTGTTATAAAATTTATTTTTTTAGGAAACTATGTATTTCAGGGGGGCACTTTTGAAAAATGCAGGCTGTCAGTCAAACATAGATTTAAAAAGTGATAGACCTTGTTAACAAGAACAGCCAGCTTGTAGCTCCAGCTATACAGGTATATAGATGTAGTAAATGACATTCACATGCAAAGAAGTCACATGGATAATAAATAGTAGAATGTACCTTTTTCTTAAATGACGTTGTCAAATCGTTCACTATTTACTGTAGTATTGATGTTCTAATAGGGTCTATAGCGCGGAATTCTTTAGCTTTTAAGCATAGCTCGTTTACATATATTTTCCTGTCATCAAACACTGATAAAAACCTGTTCTTATTTCACTATCCTTAATTTGCAAAACAGTCACATAAAATATATGACTAAATTCGTAACACAAACACATGAGTTACACGTTCTGGCATCGTCATCAGTTTTCTACTAATTCTTTAATATAATGTGGAAGCTGTCTTTGTTAACGAAATGGTAATATAATAACATTTGGGCTGAAAACTGATTTACGATATCACTAGTCGCAACCACCGAACCAGGGCTGGACTGAAAAGCTATTTTTTTTGCAGGTTAAACTTGAAATCATTGTATACTTTCCGGAAGATGAATACTGCCAATCGTTTGTGTCTCTCTAACCTTGCACATTTATTAAATCGTTCAATTATGTATCTGTACCACGTACTTACACGTGTGGCAGATAGGCAATCATAGAGTTAGGCGCGAGTCGCCGACAGTTTTGTTTACCTGTGCTATCGACGATAAGACATCACAAGACTCGATATAGGAGATCACTTAGTTCTTAAGCCGAAGAAAAACATAGTAACTTGTGAAAATTGATGTGAGTTGTGAAGTTGTGTGCGCATTGTGTTTTTGAACGAAAATTTTTATAAGATGCACTTGCATCTATGCTATATTTGTTTCAGTATGTATACAAGTATCATACGTAGTTACTATTGCTTAAATGCAGTGGTATAAATTATCTTTGAAGTTATGTTTACCTGAAGTTGTGTGACCACCCGCTGAATCTATCATATATATCATATAGCATATCAATAAGCCGAGGAAAAAATTAAATGAGATTTCTATAGTAATTGCGAGTAAACTGGAAACAAGTCAATTGCTAATTCTTATGCTTTTACAATAAGAGATGATGTGTAAAAGTGTTTTGTGTTTACTAAAGTTACAGCTTAATTATTATTGAGTGAGTGCTCAGAGAAGGTGAAAAGCCTATATGGTTGTACTAATCTGTAGAACTGGAGCATTAGAGAGCCTAGTTGTTTGACAGTACAACTTAAAGATGATGATAACTTTCATCAAAGGCCAAATATACGAGGGGACTAGTAGCAAACAAGTACCATGAGGGGAAGTTGGAACTCTTGGTTAATACTGCCAGAGACTCTGTGGACTAGTGTATACTGCGCATCGCTGTGGGACAGTCCGTACGTAGTGGGATATTTTATGCTGGGCGTCAACTAGCCACAGTAATTGCGCTGTGTGGTAGCTGTGATCTGCGTTTAAAACACTATATCTGCGATTTGGTCTATTCCTTGTTGCGGTATGTTACTATAGATAAGCGATTCGCCACCAATTGTTCGCATTAGTTATTTGATCTGTCTTAAAACACTATCCAAGGAATTAAAATAGCATGCGAGTCATTAAGTCTTAACACCCGAAGGCGAAACGAAATGCAAACATGCTGTTATTTGTGACTGTTCCATGATTAAGCGATAAGCTGTTTATGCTTGGACTATAAGTGTGATGCCTAGTCTAGATGAAACCAGAGGAAACTCTGGTGTCGATAATCTGGCCTGGGTATAGGGCGAAAGACTAATCAAATCATCTAATAGCTGATTCCTTCGAAAGTCTGCTTCAGTATAGCTGGGATACACGTTTAGTTTTATCCCATAAAGCGAATGATTAGAGGTATTGGAGCGTATATAGTTTCAACCTATTCTCAAAGTTTTAATGAATGTGAGTCTTCACGACTGAAGAACGTTGCTAAATAAGTATGCTTCGTGGGCCGTTTTTGGTAAGCAGAATTTACCAAGGTCGTACGTAAGGTAGAACCTTTGTTAGGTTAAAGTGCCAAAAGTTGAAATGCTCATGAGATTAATGCTAAGACTATTATTGCTTTTTTTCTGACAACACTCACAATAAGCACCACTAGAAATTAAATGAATTTAAAAAAATCTTAGTGCGGGTTACGCCCATTATTCCAACCTACCATTATACCGACCTTTTCCGCGCAACAAAGGGATCATTGTGTTTACCTCTATTGTGTTTTTGTGATGTATTTTTTTCGTATGCGTTGAGAAACTTGTAATCATTTCTAGGATTGTTGTTAACTATTTATCTGTCTAAAATTTTAAAAACTATTCAATAGTGATGTGAAGTCTTTATTTCATCCATAGTATAAATTCCCAATTATTCTTTAAAATAATTTTTACGCGTCAAAAAACCATCCTCTTAATACGCAGAGTTTAATCAAACAGGTCCACAACTTTATCTCTAAACAAGTTCGTTGTCTTTTTTAGGTTCCCTTTACGGACACTTTCTAAATACGGTTTGGTAGTCGTTAAATGGACAGAATTCATCCTATCGCCTTATTTACGTCCTTTTTTGTTTTCATTTAATACGACAAACTTTTTTTGAAAAATAGAAATCAAGTATTTCAAAAAAATAAATGGCTGCTGATTTTTTGAGATCAGCTGCAAAATTGAAAATGCACCAAAATGTACGCTCTAAACCTTAAATAATTTGCTATGTTACTGCGTTACAATTATAATTATATACTACAGATTAACACCGTCGATCAGCAGCAAGCGTACTTAAATATTTGAATAATTAAGCAATTATTACAAATATCAACGTGTTAAAAGGCAACCTTTAACAAAACCTGGAAAAATGAAAATTTACTCATAATATGCGATGGATATAATAGATTGTAAAACCGGTAACGGCCGTTTTTATCATTTTTCCCCACTTTTACCTATTAGTTGTTTGTTGACTTCTATCACCTAGTCAAAAATGCTCTCTTTCTTTCCTTTAAGTTTTTAAGGTGTCTAAAGTGCATTTTGGGTGCCTACTCAATTTCGTTGTTTGCCAAAAAGCTGTTTAAGCAGTACGAGATAGTTATGAAGCGTTATGAACTACGTGCCTGAGAGAACTACTCAAAGGTGGTTTGTGGAGTTCAATAGTGGCATTTTAGTACTGGAGGATAAACCTACGGATTGTAATTTTTTTTTTCAATCACTGCTAAACGAAGTTATAAACAGTACACTTGGGAGTACAGATAGGTAGCCCTAAAACCGGGCTGGGTAATGTCTCTACCGGCGGATCTGAAAATTTCTGGCGAGAAGAATTAAATAAATTGGTTGAGAAATCTAAAAAAAATATGGATAGGGTCTGCGAATATATGACTTAACTTATTGTTAGAGATTGAGCGAAACGCTCCGTTTTTGTTACGCGAAAAAACAACTCATACTTGCGTCACATTATAATACAAAGATAAAATATAAATTTCGGACTCAAATTAACACTAAAATGATTAGTAACTTATTACGGGAAAAAGCAAAAAAGAAACACAAACTTCCCGACAGAGCGTTCCACTAATGTGAAATAAATGTAACAAATTTCAAAGATAACTAGACATCAATTCGAAAGACCTACTTAAACAGTACCAACGTACTATGCTATAACGCATGTAAACAATATCTGTGTACATCTATAGAACGTCAGCCACAGCTTGTTATACAAAAACCACATGGAAAAGAGAATCGAAACCTAGTAAGGATAAAAATCGTATTTGACTAACAGGTTACATTTACAATACAGGGATATCAATTCACATCAACCAAGGGTGTTCTTTTTGAGTGTGCAGTACATAATATTGTAACTCGAAAGAGCACGCTCTTTTAACCTCTTTAACTTTTAGTTTTTTAATAGTAATTGTAGTAACCCAGAACTTTTAGCTTTAATGGGGTTTATCAATGTGCAACTTTTGTGCGTCAAATGCAAGTTTGAGGACTACTTGTTAAAGCTCATCAGTGGATAGTCAAACTCAGGTGATTCATATATGGGAAGTATAATTACTATTGTTTATCCCAAACATCCACATCGCTGTTACCACATTTTGAGTTACTTGGATCTTTAAACCTTGAGCGAAGCCACTTAATAAATAGAAACGCTTGCTTAAAATAAGTATGCATAATTTTCTGAACAACGTACTCAAGCGAATTCTCATAAGGACTACAGCAAGCTTGCTTCTTTCTAGGACACGCCAATACGTAGGGGTTTCCTCCCGAGGTGATAACGCCGTTATGTGTACAATGAAAAGATCAGAACAGAAAAAATATTTTGAACAATATTTAGACAGAATTAAATATTCTAGCTGCCTATCGAACAGTGGAATCATGTAATGACTAACGTAGTGCAAAAACGCTCATAATTTTAGCTTAGAAGGATCATCAGGCCAACATGCTGAGTTATATTTTTCGTTATAGTAGAGCCTTATAGCGTCTCGAGCTTAAAAATAAATAATTGCTCATATCTTGAGAATATTGACTTTAAAAGATAGAGGGTTAAAAGTAAACCTTTTATGGCACCAATTAGCGTAAATCTTTTACTATGTGTTCCTCTATTTTTTAATAATAATAATGTAATAATATTATATAATAATTATTTTATAATATTTTTTATAATAATTTTTTTTAAACAGTCTTGTTTCGGATGCATTTAGATTATTGCGATAGCCAGATTTTTTAAATTAGAGAACCGCACATAACTATTTTTGAGCACAGTTTCGGCCAAGCAAAATTTTCCCATTTTATCGGGTGACTGTTAACATTTGCTTGTAATTAATATGTTTACCGGAAACTATAATATAAAAAGGATCTTACTATTTTTGAGAGAACTTGTCGATAGTGTGCGTCAATGGAAAGTGTTTCACTGAAATCGTACTATTAGTAAGTTTTTAGTATTTCTAGGTCTCTAAACGTAATGCGATTCTAATTCGCTGCCTCGTTCTATAATTATAGCCCTGTGATTCTTGGTTCTAAATGTAAACGCACTTTAACCTAAAATGATATATTTATTGTCAAAATAAAATTAAACGTAGTCCTCACGGTAGTACGCATTTTGTTATCAAGTATAACACTTACTACACAAACCTTCAAGTTGAAATATAAAGAGCTTGAACAGTTGTGGAGTTGAACTACCCCATTTATTTACGCTAAATTAATCGAATGAATTGGTTATGATAACTTAAGGAAATTAAACGTAAGGAACATACTTGCTTATTAAAATATTAAAGGTATACTGTCTACGCAATATAAGATCGAAATGTAGATGTATGAAATGTAAAATTGATGAGCTTTTTTTTAGAACAAGCACGTCTGTATAATTAACTTCCTTTGAATTCAGAATACAGTACAACAGTAGTACGCAGGCTCAGACGTCAGCATGGTTGATAAAAGGTTGCGGGATATTACTATAATGGATAAGGTATTTCTTCCACACATGTGAGCACTAATGTTCACCGAAAAATTTTTTGTGGTATAGATTTTTTCCAGTATGAGCATATCTAGGCGTAAAATAGTTATAAAAATTAATTACACAAACACGTCGAAGTAAATTCAGATGAAAATCTGAATTTAATTTGAAATATTATGAATACTACATATTTGTAAGTTTAGGTTACTAAATCAGAATGCGAACTACAAATTATGTAACTATTACCACTACAACGTACTTTTCTCGGGTAGGTTCACTCAGTATTTCGCGGATCACTTGAGGCTCGTCGTCCATTTCCATGTTGTTTTCTCCTGAACCCATTCCTGCTGTTATGTGTGGAACAACTTTGTGCATCAGTACACTTTTATCAACTATGAATAGGAATATTTCGAATGGGAACGTTGACTGAATCTCTCCAAGTGATAACGATAATAAACGATGGTGACAAGTACACGCAAATCCACGAGCACATACACACACACACACGCACGAACTCCGAGCAACACGAGGCACACCGGTGAAGTCACGGGTAGACTGAGTCTTTGTTCTCGGATCTACGTTTTAAGTATCCGTTCGTGTTTTCGTAATCAGTTATCACCGAAGCTCATCCACAGCTCACAGTTCACTTATAATGTTATTAAAAAAATAACAGAAATATAAGCATAAAGTGTTCTTTTAACTTAAAAATTTAACGAACACAATACACAACGAAAATACTTATTATAGCAGCTGACTAATATATAAACATGACAATAATAATTACTATTATTATTATTATAACACTAGTAAAGTTATTGACAAAAACAAAATCTCTCTGATTAACTACATAGATATGTCTTGATGATACTGCAGTTCTGTAAAGCTAGCAGAATAGGATTAGATCACTGTTTCGGACAAGCGAGCCAAACAAAACATGGCCTCAGTCGGCGCGTTTCATTAAGAGTTAATTTACAGGTCTAAACTTGAAAACTAAGAATTCTACAAAAGCAGCTATGCAGCGCAAATATTTTCGTAGGAGATTTTACCCATGGAAAAAGGCGTAGATATCAATATGTCTTATTGCTGATGCTGTGCCATAAGCCGTTCAGCACACACATTCACGCATATACAAACACACAACTTGTCTTAATGACCCGTAAAACGTGTCCGTGGTGTAAAGACCGTTAACATCACCACCACGGTGCACTTGCACGCTAGAGTAATAACTAGCACGCTACGGCGACGATAGGACAAGCGGGCACCTAGTTTTATCTAGGCAAAACTGGTGTTTGCGAAAGAGAATGAGGAGGTTCTTGACCAAAGTGAAGGAGAGGAAGGTTGACATTAGCACAATTTCGAATGCACCCTCACATAACGGAATTTAGAAAAATGGGTGACTGTGAACGTCAATTAGACTTTTCCATATTATATATTGTACGTTCAAAACTTGCTTTTCTATCTCATGTGTTCCCTGTAGATCTTTAAATATAGAATGGATATATAACGTCGATATTTACATAGCTTAGTTGTTTTAATATAATGTATCTGAATTGTAACCAGCACCTGGCTCTTCGAGGCACTTCCTGATGAGAATAAACACTCTAACTTCCTTGATTGGCCGCCAGCTTAGCGGGTGCCAAAGCGCGCAATTGGACAACCTGGCGGGTGAACTTCTGCTGCACAGCATTAAAGCGTGGTAGAGGGACATGACGACGATATGAATATAACTGTATTTATACTATATCGTAAGTTTGATTCTTATTTGTTATCTATTAACGAAAAAGGAACAAAGTGGAAGGCTTATCAGATAATAAACCTTTATCGCGTTTACGAATCATTAGTAACCTATCAAGGACCGGCTACTTTGAGCTACAGTTCTAGCGAAATTAAGTCCGCATGTAATAAGACGTTAAGTGATTAAAAAATGCAAGAAGTATGTTGTTATACTGCAGACGGGTCGAAACGGTCATTCTCAGTTGACAGCAGTGTGGTGTCAAATCGAGCTGGGCTTACTAATCAATATGTTATAAATGAAAAGGGCATATTACTTTTTTATTATCCAAAAAACCCTGACGAAGCTCGGTAAACCTGATAGACCTAAAAATATACTGTAGTGACAATATCTGAATTCCTTTATTGCTTTTTTCAGTAAAGGCTAAAAAGGAAGATTTGAGAAGGTTGTATCCAAAATACCGTATAACACATTGCCATTGTAAATTTTTAATGAACACTCAATAAGCACTAGCTAAAGGAACGATAAGGCGAAGTGGGCTAACAACTGCAGCGGGGATTACAAATGGCTTCTTATATGTGTAACAATATCGATTTTTTAGTTACTAATAAACAAAAACATACGCTATCGTCTAAATCAAAGCTTTTGTGGGCTACGATGTAAGTGAGCTTCATTACTCAGGATATCCCTATTGAACTTATAACTGTGTATGATGTATTAAGCTGAAAACGAAGTTATTATGCCTTTTAGCAATCTAATAAATAAATATAAACTATTTTAAACTCATCAAATAAACTTTCAGATATGTATTACTATAGATTTTTGTTTACGCGATACAAGCCATCCAGCGCAGCCATGGTGCCAGTTCTCTGATGATTACACTTCAAAATAATTTAGGCCCAACATCGGCCAAATAAAAGTAACCTACCTCTGATTTAAAAGTTTGCTTACATATCATTGCTATGGAATAAATTTCAGCACCATTCGTCGTAGGAAAAAAAATTGTTACGATCTCGAAAACAGTAGCACGGAGAAATCCAACGCCAGCAAGCCCGCAGCACAGTTACTTATGCAGTAGATAATTTGTTTTAAATGCTATTGTTTTCGGTAATTTGATATAATCTTTCTATTCAAAGAAAATATCTTTAATCTATCTTTAATACTTGTTTTAGTTTTTAGTAAAGAATATTCTCATATTGCTTTCATTAAGGTTAATATTTGCGGAGTAATTTCAATTGAATAATAATTGTTGGTGCACATCAATTAATTACTCAGTTGTGATTTCCTTGCAATAAGCTCACAGTAAAGTTCACTGCAACCTTGTGCTTTTATTGTTATTATAGCTAATAAAATGCTTTGATAAAGACATGTGCGATGAAATAAAGCTTAAACATATTTAGTTAAACACACACTGTTTTCTGTGGAAGTAGGATTATGATGTCAATTACTATTAAAGTAGATACAGATTTGAAATTAGGATTATTAATTTTAAACTGAAAATTAAAATAAAATTTGCAAAATAGGGGCAAGTGCGTGAAAAAGGTTTATACATGATCTTCTGAACGATATACGGAAACCAACTGAAATTTGAATAACTTTGATCCAATTCAAGAAGCTACATAACGACGTTCAACGTAGTACAGAAGTTCCACACTCGATTGCTAAGCTACTTGCCTGTGAGGAAAATTATACTTGTCTGCTAGCTGTTGATATTTTTTATGTGGGCTGCCTAGCGCAGCTGTTGGAATTACAAAGAAGTTTCGTCTGATTTAGGTGGCGTCGTTGTTATTTTCCTGCTGCTCGGACCGTCGACACGGTTGTTTGTATTGTCGACGGACTCGTTATCGCCTCCGTTGCTTTTGCTGTTGTAGGCGAGATTACAATGTTTATATGGCGGATGTCGTGTTCGTAGAGAGCTAGTGCTATTGTATACGGAAGATAAGAAGGAGAGGAGTATAGCTGGCTGGCTGATATTGACGGAGAAGAAGATGGCGACTGTCGTCATTGCAGCAGCAGCAACAGTCCTAGCAGCAGAAGACCCAGTAGCGACCACCGCCGAACCCCCACAGAAACAGCATAAGCACGACTATGAGCACAGGACAAGTTTCGACGAGCAACAACAATTCCTTTCCTTGTCCATATTCCGTTCACCATAACAGTGTAGTTCCGGTAAGGCAGTAAGCATCGGGAATATGGTTAGCGCCAAGCAGGGTTACTCGCGTCACGGCAATAATTGAACTGCAACAGAACGAAGTAGGATAGCTGTTCTACTAGAAGATTGTGGTGATTTGCGAGTCACTGTTCTGTTAAAGCGATAGTAAGGGTGCCTGCTGGAGCTGATATTATTACGCTTTCGGCGGGTCCCTGTCTCTCTTTTTCCAGTCCTGTCTCGGCGTTCGTGTATTACGCCAAAATTATTTGTCTGATTAGTGCCTACGATAAAAAGACAGCTATGCTAATGAATGCAATCGGAATGAAGGCAGAACAGCAACAACGGCGTTCAAATCATGCTTGTCGACTAAGTAGCATTGAATTGTTTAGTTTAACCTTCGTTAACTTCTCCTTGCATGTATAACTTACTTGCCCGGGCTGTACTACTTCGTCTAAATCGGATATCCTCTAAGCGAATGAGGTGGACCGCAGTTACGCATGCACAAAGTACAAAAACACAAGCATAAAAAAACATGACACGAACGTGTTGTGTCGGGCACGTCTGTCGATAAACAAATTGCTGCAGCCTTCTCGGCTATTTCTACAAAGAAAAAGACAGGAGACAGACGATTTTTCCAGGACGTCGCCGCCGTAATCTTCATTTATTCTGTTCACTAGATCGAATCGAAAGATTTTCACTGCCGTTATTATCATCGTGTCATCTTATTGTCACCAGCATAACCATCATCACCCGCTGCTGTGCTTGTGTGTCCGAACATGTTCTTAACGGTGTTCCTAAATACGCGTGCGTGTGTGCCGATGTAAATGATTCAACTGTTCCATCTACAATCGGATTTTACTAGACTGAAGATATATATCAATTCATATATATATATATATATATATATATACATATATATATGTATATATATATAGATACATTAGGTGAAAGAAGAAGCGGAAGGTAAGAATGTTTAAGAAGAATTGTATGCGTTTGTTAGAACTCAGTGTAATTCCAGGACAACATTGTTACGTCATAGCCAAAGAAAAAAGAACTTGAATAACAAGGTTCTTCGACTTCTTAATTCTCCTCATTGCTCACTGCTTAATTATTCCATTCCCACATAGCCAGCGCTGTCCTGAAACGCTGTGCTGATTACACACGTTCGGAAGTATAATAGCTATGTGAACGTTTGGTAAAAAAGGCAGCCACCAATCATCACTGCCGATGTCCTCTAAACATCGACAACAGAGAAACAACGATTCAGAAACAACAGTTTAGGGTACACATCTGTGGCTACTGTTTTTTATATCCTAGTGGAGTGTTGAACGTCTCGTCGGATATGCTGAGTCCTATATTAAGTGCTGGATTTTATCATTAGACCTTGTTATATCCTCCGGACAAAAGGATCTCTCGCAAAAAGTGACGGCATGCATCCGTTAACGAAAGCGGTTCAGCTGACGTCGCCGCCTTGCAACTGCAACGAAGAAACTGTTACTCTTGTGTAGAAGGGTACGTATGTAACGCTATTCAACACACTAAGTTCGCACAAAGATTTGTATAGTATAGACATCCATTATTCATGTTTTCATCTTACATACTTCAATCCGCAGCGAATTAGTCGATATGTTTGCCTTCAGAGCCTGGGAACAGCTTTGGTGGGCAAGGTTCGAAATCCGGCACAAACACTCCTTGTGCTGTGCTGGGGATAGCCGTCTGGAACGATGCTTATGGGACAGACATGAAAATCGAAGCACTTACAATGTATTAAATGTCTGTATATGTAATATATGATTATTACAATATTCATCGCGTTAGAATATATACCATGTTGGTATTGAGTAGTTCATTGCAACAATATGATATAGATGCTCTACAATCGTATACTGCATTCATATGTGCTTATGCGTGCATTTCTTGATAGGTTTTTTTTTCAATAATATGAATCAGAAGCTTGAGCATCAACATCGATGCTTTTTCTTTACTCCTTTGGAACTTATTTCTAACCCTACATTTAACAGTTCAGTGTTCGATTTTTCCACTTTATTTCTTCCACTTTGATTTCTTCTTTAACTCCGCCGAGGTTGTGATTTACGCATAATTAGGTTTTTTGTTTATTTACTTTAACAAACAGTCTAATTACTCAAATAAGCAAAATCTGTTTGATTTGTGAGGTATAGTATAAGATTTTGATTTTTCATTTTTATTTAATAGTATTTAAATTCAGTTGCGCTGTATATTTTGGTTGGGTATTTAGGTCTTTTATCTGCAAACCATGGCTCTATATAAGTTGAATGAACTTAAATTTGTAAATATGCAAAACTTATTCAGTCATCATAGAGATATGGCTGTAGGTTGCCATATAAACTGACGGAAATATCTTAAACACGCCGTCTCCGTAACTTGTTTGAAACGCTCCTGATCGAGTTGCAGGCAATAGGCTTTTAGCGCGGAAAGTATTTTTCAGATCGAATCCGATTTGCGGATATTCGTAACGTTTGATAGTAAAATGGCAGTTGATGTGTAAGTAGCGGGCTAAGGTGGGTTTCCACGAAACCGCAAACCCCAACTTCTACCCTATGCTATACGTGAAGTTTATATTGGATTGTCGAAAATGAACTGACCCAAAAACTAAAATTGAAGCAAATATTATATGTCAAAATAATATTAATAAAATACATGCGCATGAAAGACGTTCTGCTGTTTTGTTAATAACACCATGATCCCATTATTATAAAACATCTGGGCGATAAATGGTGGCGTGTGATTTTTGTATCCCTCCATTAAAACTAAGTTAACACTGTTAAGTTTCGCACAAACCGAAACATTGATGGTAGTCTGATAGTACATGATCTGGGTACTACGGCGGATGTATTTAAATTACCCATCTAAATTTTCTTAATCTTTGCCAAGTAGCCAAGGACGGATGTGGTCTGACGCGGCCTCTTCTGTTCGCTAATTCCTGTCTGTTTTTTCAATGACCTGTTGTAATCTTGTAAGTTATTGACAGAAATCCGAATCAATCATTTTGCCAGGCGGCAGTAATGCGTAAGGTATGATTTCTTTGCAAAATCCACCAAACACATAGCATCCGCTTCTTTTTGCGTCGGCCTGGGCTACAGATTGTGGAACACATTTTGATTTGCACATTATTGTCGTATGTGATCCACTTCTCATAACCCTTAATCAACCGATTTATAAATACCTAGATTTCGTTGCGTCTGTGTAGAGCTGCGCAGATGGAACCCTTTGACGTCAATTCGTGTTCAAACATGGATCTCTTTATAGCCAACTTGCTTGAAATGGTTTAAAACTAGCGATAGATGTTACTACTTGAGCGACATCATGGCTACTCACGAGTTGGTCTAGTTCAGCTTGTGCAATAAGTTAATCAACTGGTCGACCACAACAAGAGGCATTTGTCGCAAAACTGTTTCTTCGTTTTTTTCGATACACATCTTGATCATAAAAATCATACTTTTTTTCGGTCTGAGCATCATCTGCATCTTTATCGGAATAAAATTGTCCATATAGCTAATTTTTGCAGGAACTTATGGATGCCTACGATGCCCATCTTGCCTACGATTTTAGCACATTTTAGTGCATATTACTGTTCAACCCCAGCTTTCAACGGACATTATTACCTGAGCGACGTGATTTTAAAGTCATATAGCTAGAAAAACAATCTATACCTTTTCGACAACCCAATATAAAACACTTACAAAAATTCATCATGGATCTGCACCATATTAACGTCGGAGCAAATAGTTACTAACAGGATCCTGTTGGCCGCTTTAAGTAATTGCAAATTAAACCAATCATACCGCTTGCATGTCAGAAATTGACAGTCCGATAGTCTCACACGATCCAGATACGTGCCTGCTTTAGGACAAGCGAGCGACTCATTCGTAGAGACAAAACCAGATGGGAATAAAAATTAAAAGAGTTTACTAGCAACATGCGAGGTAAAACGGCGGCAATAACATTGAGGTTCCCACAGCAAACAGGATGAAAGCTTTGTGCGTTAATTACACTGAAATAGGTGGAAAACTCGCTTCTCTAAATTGCTGAAAACGGCCAAAATAAAAAAATGTCCGTCACCCAAACGCAAACTAACTGGATGTTTTAGCCATTAGTCGATGACGAAAATAAATCTTCAGGAATAAGAATATTCCTAAATCAACTCTGACACTCCACTTCGCATCGCCGTATATTCATTTACACGACTGAAATCAGTTAGTGAACAGCATGCTGCTCCAGAAGTGTTAATAGCTATATGTTAACTAATATGCATAGATGCATACAATATTCGACTGTAGAGAAGTAAGTAGTGAAGCGAGAACAGATTATGATTCATGTTTCGGTAACCTGTAAATCGGCTTCATATATTTATAATTGGTCTTTACTCAAAATAAGTGTTACCATATTCTATTAGGTTCATAATAATTGGTTACAGTTTCGATCTGCATGTGTTTCGAGCAGCAACGATACATACCACACAAGCTGTGTGTACAGAAGGAGTTGTTTTTATATAACTCGATAATTTGTGAAGCCTAGATTCTGTGACAGCTGTCATCAAAAAGGCGGTAGATGCATCATGGCTATTAGAAAAATGTTTGTTGTGTGTAGCTATCGAATTGCTTGTTTGTGTTATTGGGTATTGACTTAGCTTGAGATCAATGCGCACATTTTGTAAGTGTGCTTAATATATATATAGATTTACCATGAGCACTTGTCGTCTGTTCTTATATACTTTGTGCATTTGATAAATAGACCGGCGCAAGATAAGTAAGTTAAATAGTGCGCCAGATAAGTCCATCCTTGATTTGGCTGACCCTTTAAGACAAGAACCTTAGTCATAGGGAGGCAGTTTTATGAAATGTTGACTCTTTATTAGCGTTATATCTGCTAGGAAGGAGATCGGAAATGAAACCGTATGTTTTCAGAATATGTACTTCTGGCTTTTGAGATACTTATGACACTGCTACTAGAGTCATAAGGTACACACTAGACCCCTTAACCACGTGTCCTTCACATGAGTCTTCCCAGCTTTGTATTTTCGGCACTGTTTTTTCCTAGAAAATATCCCTCCCTTTGATGTCAAATTCCTCTAATGATTTGGTAGGATGTCAAATCGTAGTCATAATTTTTCGTGCATAAGTTCAGGTCCTCTGTATTTCGTGTCTGTGCCATAATAATGTTTCAACTTACTTTCTCGCTTTCACATTTTTCGCTCTTTTGCTACTTTAAAAAAAATCACACATTTAAAAATTTCAAAACCTTGTGAGCTCTTCATTCTTCGTAGAAATTACTTTTTTTTTGAAGGAGATCCCTCAAAAATGTTTTGCATGAATGCCACGAATTCTAATCCATATGTTTCGTAACAGACGGGCAACCTGGCCCCAGTGATGACATAGTTGGTGGCATCTTGGCCCGCAAAACTTTAAAAATACATGGTGGCTTGGATTTAAATTCGAGTGTAGACACAATCCGTTGCGCTGAGGGGTAGCCATCTGGTCATGTGCCCAACAGCGATACCGGGCATAAAGCACGAAAAATTTAACCTAGCCGAGTTTTACGGCCAGTCTAAACCGCATTTAAAAAACTGCGTAGGATAAGCAACATACGCGCCTTGGCAGCACGTCATATCCTTGAAAAAATAAAACAGCGCTTATGGATACGGTTTTTTATTATTATAGTCTTATAGATGCAGTAATCATTTTTTATAGCACGCCTAACGAGCGTGGGATTATTTGAACTATAATGGATCGCTAATGTCGCTGACGAATTCTCAGAATATGGCTGCTGTCTATTCTGGGTTCTGTGTTTTGAGACATAGGATCCTGTTGTTGTTCAGTTCACTTCCAAAAGTGCAACCTTTTGGTGAGCTAGCACCGCGGCAATTGGCTAGAAGCAATGGTAACCTTTTTCGGGGCATTAAACGAGGCCCTAAAATTAGGACTCGAAGAACTTACATAATTCTTATAACAACAAATTTTTGTGGTGGACTAAATGAAAGATTTATTACGATTCAATTAATGCATAGCAGTCGGCGGCAGCAGTAAACCGTGAAATTCTGTAAGCTTACATTACTGGCGCAGTCAAGGGGATTCTTGAATGAGTCACTGGCTCTCATATCCTTCAAACTGTGTGTTGAGGTCTGAGAAGCTAAGCATTAAGGGATGTACATTACCGACAGATTTCATCCACAACGAATCGGAATGTCGCTTCAATCCCAAGCAAAACTATGAACCAACATGAAATCTTCGTATGGCTCAGAGAGCGTCCCGAGACAAGGATCCTTTCATACCATTGTGGTGAACAAATCGATGTTTCAATCTATATAAAAATCTAGCTTTAATTATATTATAATCCTTATAGCCGGCAAGCAAGAATGCTCTATATTGATGCAATAAACATTTACGTACAACTATTTATAAATAACGCGAGTTGATCACCAACAAGTGGGCATTATTAAATTTATCTTTTTGATGAACAAAATGGCGATTTGTTCACTAAGATTTATTTTTTTGTGTTCTTCTTGCGCTGACAGCCACAGCCACCACACCTCAGTGGTGGGCTGAGGGCCCTAAACAAAACACCGTCGGCCGTCGGCCGAAATAGGCCGCGGCAGTCGGTGGTGGTATGGACGAGCGCGTTCCCATTAATGGTCTTCCGCCCGGCTATGCGTCTGGTCTGGGTTTGGGCTTACCGCCCCACCCCCTCACAAGCATTGGCGGTGGTGGTGGTGGGAACAGGCCTCAGCAAGGTGGAGCTGCTTTTTCCTCTGGAACTTCGGCATATCACGGAGCTTCTGGTTTGCATCACCCCACTCCGCTTGGCCCGGTGCCAACGAGTGCAGGCGCATCTAATATCGCTTACGGGCTGGCAACTAGGCCGCAAACGCCAACCTCATCGCAAACGCAACAGCAGCAACAACAGGTATATTTGTAGATATAAGTTTATTCTCCAGTATTATATTTTATACACTGACACGATATTTAGTACCGGTAAAAGTTCCGCAAAATGACTTACACCATTAAGTCATTTCGAGCATCTGAAGGTAACAAACGTCGGCCAAGTAAGTAATTGTCTGCACGCCACGTTGGCAGTTCTAAACAAAGAGGCATGCCACACATTTTGATATCGGTCCATCTTAGTGAAATGGGCGTTAATTACATTTATTAAAGTGTTGTTTACCGAACTGTGGACATTATTGTTAGGCGTGAAAGTAATCAAAGATGGTTCTTGAAATATTTCTAGCCGCTATATGTTCCGGCCTTGTTGGCCACCCCCGGTCCGATTTCGGCAACAGGACTTTCGTCAAAACTCGACTATACAACGACGGGAGCACCGCCTTCCGGACTTACGCCAGGTAACCTCTATTTCCACATTAGTTATATGTGATAGTCCAAGATCATGACGAGCTTAAGACTACATTGATCTGTGTATGTATTGCAGAACCTAAGTCGTAAAACCAATGTCATGGACAATTCTGCGATTCGTTTATTTTTACGTACGACTTTCCTATATCTAAGTATCTTCCGCACCTGCAAATAATAACCAATAAGAAGTCGTTTAGAATGAGCAAATCAGATATCGCCTTCATTTACATCTTTTGTAAAATTCTTTAATCATTCTTCTGTTTCAGTTCCATACGGAAGCATGACTGGTCTGCCATCGGCAGGCCTTTCATCAAGTTATCCGATGCCGCCTTTTGGTGGCGCGCCGGTGTTATATCACCCTTCTCCAACAGCGCCGATGGCAGGGTAAATATAGAGTTTTGTTCACTCCCATGACTCTTGGCTTTCAGTGCATTCCATGATTTTTAATATTTAATACGGCACATTATCAAAAAACGCATTATTAAGTGGCGGCTGGTTGCGTAGTTAGATAGTTCCGAACTCGTTCATTTCAGGTATATTTCGTCATCGTATGCCACCCAGCAGGCATTGTTGAATGCACAAGCGGCAAGTTCTCTGGCTCTGCCACCTTATTATGGCCATCCGGCAACACCTTCACCTTCTCCCTTGTATTCTCCCGCTCCTTCGGTGGATGGAACTTCTGAAGCTCTACACACCAAAATGTTGTCACAGACACCTACTTGCCAAACAGCCCTAACGGGGAGCTTTAAAAAGAACGCTCCACTTCATTCAAGTCCATTTCTATCAGCAACTTCGACATCGACGACATCAGTCATTCTCCCAGGTATGGCTCGATAATTGTGTTATAACATATATGAGTCCTCCGTTTTTGAGGTACTGCGCTACTTTAAGCAACTCTAATCGGACAAGACAGTTGAACCGAACCTGGTCCAAAATGAGTTCTGGAAAATTGCGTGTGACATTTTCCTTTGCTACACGAATCTATTCAGTAGTTGTGTACGATATTGTCACTTCCCCACACGCTGAAATTAAGTCTTCATAAGCGTAATATTTTAAAGAAAAAAACAACCCGTTTGAGCAATTTTCTTGGATGGCAAAAAAACTGCTGCTGCTGCAAATTTATGGCTTATCTTATCACAGATCGGCTGACAAAATTTCTGGAAGTTTGCTCACGTATGCGTTTAAGACGTTAAATAGTATGAATTTTAACCTTCACGGCATGTATTATGCTGCTTCAAGAGGTAGACCGTGTCAGTCGTGATTTAAAATTGGTACTCTCTGCTGTGTACAAGTTTCGACAAAATGGATAACAACATTGCTGCATACCAATGGTCTTGAATCGAGTCGGTCTGATGTCCAGCAAGCTCTCGCCAGGGCTTTAGTGTTACGTGAATGAGGCTCAACTGTTGATCAACATAAACGATACAGAAGCCATGCACTTCCACCGTAGAGGCCGCCGTACCGTTCCCGACACATTCCGCATAAATAGAACGATGCTGTAGTACGTAAAGATTTCAAGTATCTGGGGGTGTGCTTGCCCACGAACGGCTAAACTTTTGCTCAGCACATCACGAAGACCGTGCGGCAAGCTGTAGTTGCAAGTGTGGGAATATGTGCATCCTCAAGACTTATTGAGCACGGCTTTGGCGTAGTTTGAAATAAACGTGTCCTTGATTGCTTACTAGAACATCCAAATTGTTTAGGAACGCTTCTTCTCAAAGCAGCTGGAAAGATTTGACTAAGTAAGACATTCATTCTCGAAGCAAGCCGTAGATCTGCATCGTTCATCATTGCACAAGTATGTGTAGACGACACACTGATATTTAAAGAGGATCTGGGACGTAAATCCAAACTCAGTACAATTGATCATGGCTTCTATGACACAGAAGTTATAACAAATAGAGCTTGGAAACCGCCAAGCAGAACAGACCGGCACATAGTTACACGTTTTGCGGCAGGGGTTTCATCACATTATATGTAGGATAGTGGGTTTTCCATCGCCAATGACTACATGTAGTGTCATTAGGAAGCCCCTCCGATTGGGCACACCGGTCGTAAAATTAAAAATTTTTGAATGCATACATTCGTAGAATAAAATCATCTTTATATATATATATATATATATATATTTGATAGGCCACCTGACATCTCCTCTACACGGCGGGAGTTTTCAATCAATGACACCTGGTGCCACACCGGGTGTCACACCAAGTCCTGCACCTCCCACGCCTTCAACACCTACGTTACAAAAGGTAAAAAATGCATGCCTTATATTCGTAAGGTCGAAAATTTATGTTTCTAATTAGATTAACAAGAACAGAAGCTAACATATACCGATTGTGATCCACTACAAAATGTATATGTATACCAATACTGAATACCTTGTTACAGTCAACTTCCAGCTGATTTTATTTTCTATAAAAAATTGCACCTGCATGTGATATGTATAGATTAGTAAATTTAATAAAATTAGAATAACGTAATCACGTTCCAACAGCACTATCCTTATTTCTAACATTTCATTACTCTTTCATTAGCCAACCCCTACAAAAGTTGTAAAAGGAGGTATTAATCCACTGTTCTCAGCCGAGCACCTGTTTGGCCACCAATTGCACGCAACCCAAGTAGGTGCGCAAGGTCTTCAACCCAGCAGCGTTTTAACTGGTGGGGGTCACCAAGGGATATCACCCCATTCTGGTATAACTGGCCTGCAGGGGCTACCAGGGCCTATGATGCAGCCGCCTGGACCGGCACTCCATTCTCCAGGTGGCACTGTCGTAAAACGGGAACGGGTGCGTGACGTATTTCAATACAATTCAATTACAGTGTATAGTATACAATTCAATGTATAGTAGTTTACGGTATACAATTCAAATACAGTTTGCTACCTTTCGTGCGCTTTTAACTTTTACCACGTCATGCTTACGTTAGATCGTTAAAAAACTAATTATTGCTGCTCGTATCCCTTAAATGTCCGTACATATAGAGTTGCAACAGTAAATATATATACAGCACCACATAATGGCCTTCTAATTTGTCAAGAGATGTTTTTTTTTATATAAAAGGTTACGTAAATTTCGACAAAACTGAAAGCATAATGTAGAGCTTCGAAGTAACGCGACCCGCTTGAAATATATTTTTGTTTCGACCTTCTTGTTGAGGATAGCATTGCAGGTACATAAGGAAAAAATGGGCCTCTGCCACTGCAAATTTTGTATAGTAACAAGTGTTTCTTTTACAATTACTATTAGTTAATATGGTTCACCATACGGGTACGGCAGTTATGGCGGATTATTCATGTGTTCTTTTTACATCAGACGAGTCCCGTGGTGAAGCGAGAAAGTCCTTCGCCTCTCGGCGTCGCACGTAACGGCAACGGAGGCAGTACTCTTACTTCAGGTTTCCCGGTGACTACGCTTCCTGCACCTACGCCAATTCATCCTACAGGCCCAGTCCTTATTAAACCCAAACCAGAAATGCCAGCTAAACCAAAGGTGAAAGAACTCAAATATTTTACTTTGTCTTTTTAGCTGAAAACATTGTACTTAAACATTTTGTTTAGCTTGCTTAAAAGTTCATTAAAACGTAGCGAATATGTTATACGAACGTCATTTATACATAGCGGGGCCAATCTTTAGGCAGATATGCACGCATATTTGAGCCAATGCGCTTCGTAGTTCTACTGAACAACTAAACAGATTAACTTACTATAAATGTTTATGATCATTTGCTTCTCTAGGCGATACTTCCAAAACCACAGCCGGTATTGGCGACTGCACAGAGTTACCCGTATCGGCCTATGATGAAAATAGAACCCACTTCTGTTGGGTCGCCTCTCTCCCATGCCACCATGCTCGGGCTACCAGTAATGGCCGGTATATCTGGCTTGCCAAGTGGTCATCCATCCCATCCTTCGACAGCGCTCTCAAACCACCATCCACCCGTACTCGCGCATCAACCAGCTGCATCTCTTTCACAAATGGCTTCACTTTCCTATACAGCGCCCTTGTCTCATCCTAGATTAACATCGAGTGTGACTTCGTCCTCACATTCATCATCCATCGGGCCATTATCAAGTCATCCTGGTATTTCCAGTGTAAACAACCACTTACCTCCGTCTGCTGCTGCTGCTGCTGCGGCAGTTGCTTGTGTTTCATCTTCATCTTCGCCTGCACCCCCGCCTACATCAAGTGCTGCCGCTGCAGCAGCAGCTCACGCGGCGTTTGCAGCCGCCGGGTACCATCCGGCATATGCTGCAGCAGCGGCAGCAGCTGTTTTTCATCAACAACACCAACAAGACCTGGCTATCAGTAATCAGCAGGTTGAAAACCATCGACAAATGTCGCTTCAGACAGGAGGGACTATGTTGATGCCTCAGCCTCGCAATAGTCATTCGATGCCTCTCAGGTACAAGTCACAGAAAACATAGAACCAATAGCCATCTGCATGAATGGTCCCTCCCAAAAAAAGACACATCAACCGTATTCTATTTTGTGAGGCGGCAGTTTAGTCAATCCCAACTGCGCGCAGAGCCTATAGAATGAGCCAAAATTATATTGAAACGATAATACTAGCAAGTCTCAAATATCTGATTACTTCATAGTAGTTAAATACTTAAAGCACTTGTTGGCATTGCAGTGACTTCATGCTATTCTAACTTAACTTGAAAATATTTTGAATGTTTTACTTTTACTAGGGTTCATAATTGAAAAATCTGGTCCTAGTGAAATAAAGATTGACTTAAAGGAAGATCTATTAGTTTTTAGTACAAATCGTCCTTAGTTACGCAAGTGCAGATTTATTTCTCAAGGGATTCATTTCTATTTATAACATAGTTCTCGTCTTCTGTAGATTACCGGAACCGTCATTATGTTCAGGAGGAAGATCGTTCGTGTCTCATCTGAGTTCACTGTCGAAGGTTATCACGGCTACATTTGGTCAACCCGAACAAATGAGCATAAACCACCAAAAGCTGGCACAGATCAGTCAACAAAGGTAGCGCTCATTTTCTAGATTTCTTGAAATTGTATTTTATCAAAGCTGCCATCGTATAGATCCTATGTAAATACGAGTATTTTCAACCTCTTTAAGTATACAAATACAATTAATATGATAATGGAATGGCCAGTAGTCAAAATGCACTAACTTGTCCTGGAAAATACGGCGAAAGTTCCTATAGATGTAAGCTATATAAATCTCTATAATGTTCTCTCTTTCTCTACCTCTATAATAACAAAGATTACCTTTTTCAAAAGCGTTCTTTCTGAATTCGAGAGCTGATTTATTAGTGTTGCTCAACCACACCCTCACCAGGTAAATTTATCATCTTCAAAAAAGGCTCGAATAATTAAGAAGTCGGTTTTCAATTATATAACCCATTTTGAGACGATTCTATAATTAATCTTGGTACTACTATCGTGGTGTCTTTTTCGTTGAGGTGGCAGTGCAATTCCGTGTTAGAAATCATTTGATTGACTTTTTTAGCTTTCGAAATAGTTCTTTCAAATTGGATGACGTGCTCCCTTACAAAGATAACGGCTCGATTCCGAATCGAGACGTCAGAATGATCGGCAAAACATGTTTTGCCTCTTCAGTTGTTTTTAGAGACTTTCGTCACGTTTTCTATCTTGAGTATTTACTATCGCAACTTCCTCTAATTCTTATACATAGCACGTGCAACGTAAGTTATAGAAGGAAAAGTTGCCTTGCCATCTGCCGAAGCCCTCGTGTGCAATTACATTTTCTGGTTACAACCAGCTCACCTGAATGATTTGCTATTTTTCTCTGTATGTTTTATGCGCAATACATGAAATTTTAATTAATTAAGAAAAATTAATTCCCATTTCAGTGTAATAGCAGCGGTTGCTCAACAACACAAGGAGATGGAGAAACGGAAAGAACGTGAACAAAAAGATCGTGAAAAGAAGAAGGTACTTCATATTGACAAAGGAATAACTGCGCAAAAAGCTAGAGGGTTTTCATTGATAAATTTGGAAAGCTCGAGGCAGTTTGAACTCCAAATAAACTAATTTATGTTCCTCTTCAGAAATCTAGATAGCATTTTGTTTCTGGATAGTCATTTTTTGCTCTAACCACGATTCTATGTTTACGCAACTAAAACGTTAGTGAACTCTTATTTATCAAAAGATGATCTTTTGAGTTTAGATTTGATTTAGGTTAGACTTGCGCGTTGATTTCACAAAAGTTATATTTTTTATTATAAACTTATTCACTTTCGTCTGGTAGCATTCTAAATATTTG
>NW_019214057.1:0-110526 GCF_002532875.2 Varroa jacobsoni | reverse complement strand
CAGCTTGGAATATTAAACATATGAAGCTTTATATCCTATCCTAAAATAACCTGACCTAAGCTAATATCATCATACGGTTCCTGGGATTGTAGGCCTAACGGGGTTATTCATTTATGACCTACCAATGATTGTATTATACACCATGCTACAGCCATTCTTCGGTTAGTTACTAGCCCAGACTGTTCAGCAATTTAACTTGTGGGCAGCGTGGGGACCAAAGCCGTTCTGAGGAGCCCTGTTCGGTTCAAATGCTCGAGATTTTTCTCTGTGAGATCATCCCAGAAAAAGCTCAGCCCGTCGACGGCAATTGGCGCAACCTTGGAGTAGAAAAGCCGTAAAGCAGTTGATAGGGACAATTGACGGAAACTAAATACTGAGGACGAAGTTATCAAGGCCTTCCTGTATCATTCTGTAATATGACGAAAGAAACTTGGCCGTTATACGAGATCAGCAAATCTAGGTAGCTGAATTGATTAACATATGTCAGCGGTCAGCCCAAAAGACTTAGTGTGTTATAAGCCGGAACTCTGTCACCTCTCCTGAATTTCATTGCCTTTGTTGTGGTTAGATTGATGATCAGTCCCGATACCGAAACGGGGGAATGACTAATCTAACTAAGGCCTGTTGCACATGGTAGCGACTATTCCCGTTGCTCTTTGGCATCGCACTACACTCTCCAGGAACATGCTTGCTTTGCTTACAAGTTGATACTAGAGAACCTCATAGCAGATGTTCTTCTTCGCAACCTCGTGCCATGATATCGGTTAACCTGGGTCGTTTTTGCACTTCGGAATAGGAGAAGCGTTACATCCCGATAATGAGAAGAAAGCAGTCCAGAATGAAGACACTAACTGAATTTAAAACCTACAGAATAGCTGAATTGTATGCCGTGATTTTATTTTCGTTTTACTCTAGACTTGCGTATTCACAAGTTTACCAAGGTCTAATAAAATTATATATTGATTTGTGTCGCAAATGCGATGGCATAAGTTCTCTTTATCGCCAAACCCTGCAGCAGTAACGATTTGAATGGATGCAATGTGGATAAATCATACCGTAGAAGCTTTCATACATAAGTTTCCATTTTATATTAAATCGTACCTAAATAGACAAATACGTTTGAAAGCAATGCTTATGAATCCATATTGGAATTGTCCCACACGTATTTCATTCAACGCAGATTTTTCAACGAATTTATTATATATTAGATATTTGGAGTGCACAAGAGTTTGCACACCTGTCAACCGGTGGCAGCACATTCGCTTGTGTAGGGCTAAATCAGTTGTGCGAGAGTGTAATAATTGATTACGTAGTGGTAGCTAGCTTAATAAATACACGAAATTTGAATGGGCTGGTTCGCATCCCTTTTACCATTTCGGATATTAGTACCGCGTGGAGTCCTATGATATGTAACCTTGAATATTATATTTACCTTTAAACAAGCAAGTAAAGCTTTTGTGCCTAATGATACAGATAGATAATGCTCCCATTATAAGGGTGTTTAATGCAGGAATGCCGTTACTTATTTTCACTACACACAATCTTGTTTCATCCTGTCTCGGTTTTCGACTACAGGAAAAGCAAAAGGATAGGACTAGCTGTGGCAGCACAAATCGAGAAGTAATTGTGATCAAAGAAGAAAGCCAGGACGACAGCAAACATGACGTGTTTAAGCAAGCCGCCTCAGCTTCAGTAGCAGGCGCTTCACTTAGCGCTTTTGGGTATACGATGACATCTTCTATGGCAACAAGTGTCACAACACCGACTCCTGCGCCGTTTATGGACACATATTCTTCTCGCAGTAGGACGAGTACCCCGGCCACTGTTATCGACAAAGTATGTACCCATTATTGACTGTGACCGATAACTATTATTACCACGATGAGTGCTTATGGTTTTCTTAAACAGCGAACTTTGTTGGCTAGTATAAAAACACATTTTTCAAATTTATATTAATTAGTGGTTGAATATGAGGGACGTGTGTTCTTAGTTGTATGCAAACTTAGCTTATTGGCAGAACAAGGTCTCGATTCACACGTGAGGCTATAAATTACCACGTAAGTCCTTGTGTCGACGCAGCGGCGGCGTTTTTACCAGCCGGCCCGTGGGGCATACGAAATCCGGTGTTCGAATTCGGCCGGAAGTAACTGATGTTCCATGTGCCTTCTAGGGCGATAGTAAGTCGTCATCGGCGACCTCGCTGGCGACCTCTGTGGCCTCGTCTGCCGGCAGTCACGCTCATCGGGAACGAGGTGAAAGCCCCAACCACCACCAGCATCCCCACGATGACCACCAGATTGACAGCCCTGCGACGTTGCACTCAGCAACACCATCGATGCCAACATCTTCAATGGAAACTACTGCCCCAACAACAAAAAAGAAACGGAAGTCACTGTTAATGCCTAGTCGGCAAGAAAACAAAGACAGCAAATTCCATAAGGTATTCATTTAGATTTCTGCTATTATCCCACTAATGCTTTGTACGGTTTATAATAAAAACCTGTCAAATAAACTCATTATTACAGGTTACTAACCTCCCTTCTGAACAACCGATGAATATAAAATTGGGTTTTCCTGCATAACGGACCTGATTACGTGTGCAACCCGTGATCTTAATAACCCGCACTCTTAAAAGTTTTAAATCTGTTCTTCATATGATGAGTTAATTGCTTATTCATGCATAATACTTTTTGAGGATCGATTACTATTCCTTGATCAAATAAAAGATCGGATTTACAACTTTGTTAATTCTTCAACGCAGCACGGTAAAGACGGCCACTTAACGTCGGCAATCGGCACTGGTGGCAGTGCCTCCAGAGGTATAAAAGATGTTTACTCATTCGAGAGCGAAGGTGACGACACCACAGCGTCGCTTCCTGGCGGCCGCTCGGCACCAACGTTACCACAGTTTCGTAGTAAGCCCGTTGCGTTCCCCTTTGGCTCAACGAGTTCAGGATCTCACCGCAAGAGGGCGTTAGTCGCCGATGAGGTTGCGCAAACCAAATTCCCCGCCGTAAGTGTAATTGCCCCCATCAGACTGGATCTTCTTTAGATATACGTAATTGCGACGCTTATAAATCTTGGCTAACTCCATACATTTTGTGAATTTAAAATCAAATCAATCAAGTTTTAACTTTTTTAATCGGTTAACTGTAGTGTGGTTTATTCCCACCATAATTGCATTTTTTAGAGCTTCATCTTTATATGTCTGAATCAAAGTTAAATTTAATGTCCTAGATTTTTATTTTTCCTTCCGTCCGGATGAACAGCGTTACTACGTTGCGCGTGTAGAACGTAAAACAGTTAACAAGTCTCGAATCTACATTCATATTTGATCTGTATTGTTACATGGTAAATAAGATTAAGTGTCAAGAAAATTCTAAATCATTCGTTAAATACTCCCAAGCAGTTCTGCTGGTGTACAGTCTGTGTAATTTCACTAATTTCAGTAAACTTTCCCGGATCAAACTAGCCCGGTTTGAATGCGTAGTATTGCCAAATTATTTTATAAAGTTGGCATACAATTAAAATGTATTTCTCTTGTCTGGTCCTGTGTGTTCTTATGGAATTATGTTAAGGTAACGGAGTCGTGCGCGCGTGCAACGGTATATACGCGCAAAGGTGCGTACGACATGTTTGATTTCCTCGCATCGCGACATCGCCGGCCGCCGCGAGGAGAGCACGACTCTGATGATGATTCGGATGACGACGATCACGGCGAGGAGGTAAGGAAAAGCATGTTTCAATAACTATTTAGTACTATTTTTTAATGTACCAAATATTTACTATAGCATATCGCTGCTTTTATTTACAAATGTTTTGAACAACAGGAATATTCGTAATCATGACTTTTAAGAGCCCACGGGGGTCGGACGTAGGACAAAATTATATTCTACAATATCATTATGTGGCTTATTTAGTATCCTTAGGCAAGTATGTCTGTTTTACCTAATTATCGCCAATCGTTTTGCAAGTCTACATTTTATGCTTCCTTTTACTATTATGTAACATGGCGTTATGTGTTTTTTTGTATTTTCTTATCTTTCTTTACTTCTGAAGTTTAGCATTTTTAAATAAACTGTTTCAATTTCCTTGAAAACGGTTCATTTTTCGTTGCTTTCTTCTAATCTATTTAATTATACCAAAGAAGTACCCAGCTTTGCTCAAATAACTCAAAATGGATGAAATCAGATTTGTAGTAAATATTTAATGTGTGATCTACTAAGTTAAAAAACGAAATGTAAAAATATTAGTCAATGCATTTTATGTCAGGGGAATAGTAAATACTTGATGCGGAGGACAAAAAAGTAATAAATAAAAAAACACCGATATATGCTTTAAGCTTATTGAATGGCGCAGGTCATGCTAAACTGAAAAACACTAAGGTATTCAAAATAATAGCTTTCGAAAGGCACCATCTTCATAGGATCTAGTGAAAGTGGTAAATTCGAATTTGGTATTCCCATCTTTACAAAGTTAGGATTAGTTCGTATATGATGAAACAAAGTGTGTTAATGAGTGATCTATGAAGTAAAATGGATTTGTTGGTGCTTTTCGTATATATATATATATATATATATTATAGGATGGTCAACAATTTGCTATGCTGGTATGAAAGGATAGGTTGATAGCTATTCGTGGTAGATATATTGGAAACTTTCAACCTGCTTTTTTGCAACTGCAGCGCTGCGTTATAGTTATTTCGAATAATTTATATAATAATTAATAATATATAAATGCTCTGACCGCAGGATAGTGAGGCTAGATACAGTGCTATTCGTAAGCACAAATATCTGTATTGAATTTGGCCTGTGATTATGAATGAATTATTTATATGGAAATAAAACACTATTTTCATGACGCCGCCAACTTTGAAACAGGTGTCTATGCGCCAGAGAAGAATTGACAAGGATCTTCATATGGTCATGCAATTCTACTCCCTCAAGGAAACGGCTCGACACACTGTCGGGGTCTATAGGTTAGTACTCGTTTATCGGTCTCATAAGCAAAATTGGCTGTCGGAATGATTAGACGCTCGACTTGCAATCCCCGATTTGTGAGTTTTGTTTATGTCATGTATACACATATAGCCTTACACATCTTCTTATTGTCTCCGAAGAATACTCCAAGTGCGTCACGGATGAGATTCGGATATTATCAAAAAATCCAAAGATAATAGTGATTCATGAAAACTGAACGACAGAAAGGCTATCACACGCTTCCGAGGGATGCTACTATTAGCAAAATGTAAAAAATTAGATTCGGAAAAAAGCTTTAATCGATAGATATATTTAAAAATAAATGCGTAAATATATATATATGCTATATTGCAGATATTAGTTAATGATGTACACCTATAGTATGCAAATTATGGTGATACTGAATTTTAAGAATTACTTCTAAAACTCAAACTAACGATTTATAGTTCAGAGTACACAGATTATCTATTACTTTAGTTTTTATGACGCGAATTTCGATGTCATATTTGTTCATCAGTTCTATACGCCATAGGCGCCATAGCTTATACAAGATATATCAAAATTCGCGAGTGCTGTATTAGAAGAACTACAGAAAATATACCCATTGTAGGTCTTAGCATACTTTGTTTATCTACCTATGAAATTCTCATACTATGGTTAACTTTAAGGCTTGTAGCGTATTATATAGGCAAGTATTAACGAACGCAACATATCAGAGAAAACTCTGGAAGTGCCATGTTCGCATATACACAATATAGTCGACCAGGCGGTGTTCTCATACAACGCAGCCTTAGCACAGCCACTGTTCTATTATTTTGTATGTCGCTAAACGTTTTTTGTCAGATCAAAGATCCACCGTCGAGGAGTGTTTGCCAAACGCATCATCGAAGCTGGTGAGATGGTGATTGAGTACTCGGGTGAACTTATTCGTGCAATCCTGACCGATAAACGAGAGAACAACTATAAGGTACACCTTAGATTGTACTTTTACATATGTTTAGAAAATTCATTTATAAATACATAATAAGAAATAATGTAAGGTGTTTCTGTTCTTACAGCTAACTTAGCTTTACCTTAGTGGTTTAGTGTCTAAATGTCGTAGCAGTCGACAACCCTTGCCCAGTATACAAGATAGATAGTTTCATGATCATGTATTCCTCTACATAGTACGGTCCACCGCCTTACTTGTCTCATATTTAAATGAAACTTTAGGCGTATGGAATTGTCTGATTGAACAAATTAGAATTAATGTTTTAGATGGACGGAACAAAAACAACCCTACTTTAGAAGTAAGTAAGATTTTGTAGAGTTTTGTTGGCAAGTGGCCAAAAATCTATGAAGCCGCAAAACGCTTTGGTGCCGCTCATAACAAGCACATTGGCGCTAAAAAATGTCCGAACTGGAAAAACAA
Organism: Varroa jacobsoni; assembly: GCF_002532875.2. Lineage (NCBI taxonomy): Eukaryota > Metazoa > Arthropoda > Arachnida > Mesostigmata > Varroidae > Varroa > Varroa jacobsoni. Next base: position 104,136 of record NW_019214057.1, on the reverse strand, counting down.
GCATCATCTATAAACGCAGTTCCAATTTTTCTTGGTAATATATAACGTTAGTCTATACAAATACTTTTGCTTTTTTTGGTCGCTTGCTCATGTCTCATTACGCAATAGTCTCGCGGCATCGATTGCTACATGTTCAAGATCGACGAAGATGAAGTAGTGGACGCAACAATGCACGGAAATGCGGCCAGATTTATTAACCATTCCTGCGACCCCAATTGTTATTCAAAGGTAAGATAGATAAATCAGCAAAAAGTTTTTGTACTTTAGTTATGTGATACAGAGAGGAAAAGCAAGTACTGATTGTTAAAAAAAATTGAGCTGCTCAGTTTATAATCTTTTATAGTTTAACAAACCGAGATATCGACATGGAGTTACATTAATTTTCAAACATTCTGACATTGCCAGGTAGGCTCGTCTTTCATATACCATTAGATGATAAAGAAAAGGATGGGTCTTAACTGTTGCTACCTATTCATGGGTGTTTCATGGTTATTTCATACCTTAATTAGTGCATTGAGATCTTCGGCAAAAAGCACATTGTGATCTACTCTCAGAAGCGGATTCGTATTGGCGAGGAGCTGACGTACGACTACAAGTTCCCTAAAGAAGAGGTCAAAGTTCCGTGTACATGCGGAGCAAGAAAATGCCGCAGGTACCTCAACTGAACCTTCAGAAGACCGACGTGGAAGCTTGCTTCCGCTGTATCAGTGGCAAATGCAGAAGGCATTCAAACATATGCCTCATAGTATTTGAAGTTTCAACCAATTGCAGGCAAGAACATCCCGACGCGTCTGGTAAAAATAAATAGTCCCTTTAACATAAATGACACATCCCACTTCTTTGAGTAGATGAGTGTGACGGTCCTTAACTCGCAAATGTAAAATATAATTACACAATGATAGTGCTGATGTTTATGGTAATTATTGCCGGAAGAGAGAATGACATGGATAAATAAAAAAGGATAACTCAGAGGGACGGCTCTCCTTGCGAACAGTTACTGAAAGAATTAGCTAGCGGCAAGGTCCTTTGCGTGACGTTTTTATCAGCTTGAGATATGAGACCTCCCAGTACGCAGATGTATAAGAAAAGACTCATCTGTTGAAAGTTGATCTCTGATCTTTTAGATATGTGTGTGTCTGTGTGTGTGTGTGTGTTTACATAGAACGGACAAAAGTTCGCTCTATAAGAATTAATTTTACTAGGACCTGATAAAAAATTATAAAAAACTGTCGTTAACTTTCCATGACGCATGTAAATGCTGTAATTAACGCCGCCGAAGTGGGAAAAACAATGACAGTTTTGATTATTGTCTAGAACGGTTACTAAAGCACAAAGCGCGATGTAATCAATATTAGCACCGATGATTCAGAACCAAATCCTGGATATCGCAGTCATCGTTCTCTCGCCCCCATCGCCCACCCTTTTACAATTACACACATACACAAAAATATAGATCAGCAAGCACAAACACGTTCTACTATTTACCATATGTTTAATGTACATCGTAAAGACGTTTATATAATTATTATTATTAATGTGCATCATACTTGCGGCGTATATTTATGTACGTATGTATACGTGTTGTGACATACATCTCTGATACGTGTGTTACTACACGGTAGACCTGCTGCTTAATATTACTGTCGATGATGATGAAGCAGTTGTTGCACATTTCGATTTTAACTAACTTTGTGTTTCTTGATCGCTTTGCCTGTTTCTTAATTTTTTAGCTTATAAGGCGCTACAAACTTGACTATTCACTAGCAGCTAAACTAAAAAAATACGAAATGGACATATGGATAGAGAGACGCAAATGTTCCCTTACTAGTGAAATATCTGTATATTTAAGTTATTCCATAGTTACCATAATTTAGCATGTTTTTCTATAGCTACGACATGTGTTTTTAACTAAGTTGCATTCCACCGTTCGCAAAATTAGAGGAAATTGACCTAATTTACGTTATGCAGCAAAGATAATAGCGCACTAAGTGTTGCTAACCATTCACATAAGAACGATTTGTCCCACAACCTGTATGTGGCTTCCTTAAGCAACTCTAAATTTCAGTCCATTGTAAGTTAAGGCAAAAGGGGTATTGCCTCTGTTGAATGATAATCTCAATAGCCCTGTCCGCACCTACATTATTAAACATAGGGATTGCTACATAGTTGAGATGGAATATCTCGATAGGACCTACCAAAGTAATGAACCTTCTATCCACAAGCGATGTTCTGTTCATTTCTCCGTAGGAATTGTGGTTAGATCAAGAAATGTTATCAAATTCAGTACCTTGATATCTGTACTGCCTTGAAGATTCTGTGGCAACGCCGAACAACTGCTTTAACACATTAATAATTTCTGCGTGATTCGATGACGACGTAATTCTAGAATAGAGGGCAATATTCTGGAGGACCGAGTTTGAAACGGCGTGTATCGGGAACAATATTTGAGAATCATTGCATATAACCTAATGGTAAAATAGATTTGATTTTTGACAACGTGGTTTTGAGGCCCCATACGTGCATGTGATAATATTGAGCGCCGACAATGGACTTCCAGAGAATGTATGCAATTCTTATCTGTTCTGCCATATTGCAGTCGTGCTTTAAATCTTAAGCCAAAAAGACCGTAAATTATAATGACAGTGTTCCTAAGATCAGCCTCTGAGTTCTTTAACCATTAGCGGGGTTTTCTTCTAGCTATGGATCGTTACGACTTACTTACGTCTTTGAAAGACCGTATGTCCAGAACACTGAATTTTATTTACCCGATATGCTATACGCAGCTCACAAAATCATCTATACAAATTACATAAACAATACAAATTACATAAACTTCTACAACATACATTATTCCTATTTCTGCACATTTATACGTAATTTGCCGGTTTTTTTTCCAATTATGTTATTATTATTAATCATCTCATATTAAATGTTATTGTCTTCGTTCACTTTATAGTTCATTCTCTACTATGGTGGATATTTTATGCTAATTTATTCTAGTTAAATGGTGATGTGATAACTTACTGTAGTCTTCCATGTCTCATACTGAATTGAGCTTGCATTGAACCGCGAACTCTTGGTTTTATTTGGAACGCCACTTCACACACTGTTGGGAGCACATCCGTAAATATACATTTGGTCTATTAAGTTGCTCGAGTATACCATATTTCCTAATAACAATAAATCATTAAAGTGCACTGTCATTCCTGTCTGAATTATTGGAAAAAATTGCAGATTCAAACTATTATGTAATGATTATTGAAAAGCGCCATGGTTGCAGCGACAGTCTTGTATATCTTACCTGAATTTTACTGGCTGGAACCTCAGCAGGCGTATACCCATAAAACCAAAGATAGCTTTGTTTTATCACCTGTTTTTTTATACAACGCTCTCAGTTTATTCAGCCTCAGAACCGCAACGATCTTAAAACAGCATTTAGTTCAAGAGCGTTGCTCTAAATTAAGATGTTATTCGGTAAGAGCGTTAAAGACCGAGAGTTTTCTCGGTTTGAAGCTCTGAAAAGCTCTCAGAGTCAACTGGCGAATGCTAGTGATAAAATCAAAAATAGAAAATGATTGTGCCTTTTCTATAATAATTTCGATTTGAGACAACTCTTTAAGCAAACTTATTGCCCTTCTTAACATAACATGCTTACTAACGAACATATTCACTCTTCGAGACTCTGAAACAATATTTCGATTGGTTTGCTTGTGTTTATCGGTTGAGTTTTTGATGTTGTATTACGTTGAGGAATATTTTCTTGATTTTACGATACACCTCAGTCAAATTGTGTTTGTCGTTTACTAACTACCATAAAAGGTGACTACAAAAGTAAAACGTAAGACCCATTACAACCTACCATTAGAAGCCACGACGAAACAAAATTAAAAGTCTAGTAAATGTAGAATTTACAGTATCGTTGGAGAACAATATCATCGATCTCAAATGATAAATACAAAAAACGTAACGACAATTCCTTTTTCTTGATTCATTCTATAGGAGATGATTGGCCTAAATGGACGTCCTTCATTGAGGCCAAAATGTTTTTGTAAGATAGGACGCTTCTTATAGTACGGTTTCTTGTGATCACGTGTCTAGCTTGAAAAGATTACCACATCTATGTGCATTTAAAAGTATAATACTCCGTAAGCAGCGTGAAGAATGTACTATATTTACAAAAATGCTTCCTCTATGAAACATTATCAGAAGTATATCTTTTTCATCGCTAGTACGAATGTTCCACAAATTAAAAAACCAACACAAGGTATCTCTCAGAGCATTCTAATGGATTTCCTGTGCACACAACACGTCAATTACGTACCTTTAAGTATGGTTACATGTATCACACAGACTAACTTTTAGCAACCGAATCTCAATTACCGTTTTAATAAAGTCCAACATATAACAGGAATAATAAAGAGTAGTCAACTACAACAGTTAGATCTAGAACATATGCAAGTTATTAGTACTCAGCTGCAAAACACGAAGATAAAAATGCGAGAGGTACAACTACGCGCACACACACAGTCACACGGGCTGAATTGTGCTCTTTATAGTCTGTCGTAAAAAAGATTAGATATACATAAATTCTGTGTTCTTAATTGAATGGACGAAGATAAAGATATCATTATTAAGAAAAGTAGGACGGGCGGCAGATGGAAGATGTTGCTTGAGAGGTCGACTCAGCGTACGGCAACTCCTTTTTCCCCGTATCTTTTTTTGGAACCCTGCTCAAGGATTCTTGTATGACACTATAAATGTCAACATAACACATTTTGAAAATTGATGTAAATAGAGTTACTCAAAGAAACAAAAAGAGAAGTACTTACACGATGGTAAATGAGGCTGTTGTAAACTTCACACTTTTATTGGGGTTTCTTTCTGATAGACCTAACCGAAGACAATTCCCATAAGGAGCCATATAAAGCGGCATTCGATCTAATGACATCCTTGAGGCGCATGTGAGTATGAGCCAATCTGCTGCTTTAAATTTCTGTTATTTTTTTGTCAAAAATAAATTTTTATCAAGAAAGTAAAGCTATGACCTTGAATGCAGTATGTACATTTTCAGAAAAAGGTCTTTGTTGGCGGAACCACATATTTTTGGGCACAAATATTAAGCAGTACAGTTATCATTATTATCATGATGATGGCTGCAAATTGACGGACTGAAGCGGTTACATCTTATATATATGCGCGAGCTGGCTCTATGCCAACGGGTGGACTCACTTATGTATTGTATCATTCATTTGTACATTATATATATATATATATACACACATAGCGAAAAATTAGGAGCGAGCAACATAATAATTATATTAATATTGAATGATACCGCGAGTCATACGGGCGTGGTCACGTAGGTCTAATCACGAATATTTATGATTGCTTATACAAACTAAGCATATATATGTAGGCTTGGGAATATGTAAGAGATTTGTATGTCAATGCGGCCAGTGTATCGCTTTGCTTCTATCGCTATTATTAGGATACAAGTTATTGAAGTAATAATATATGAAGCTGTATCAGCAATAGTTTTAAATTTAATAATAGCTTTTTCTAGTAATTAAGGCACACCATCAGATAAATTTATGAAGTGGGCCTAGTCTCGCAGCGCACTTGGTTCCGCCTTTTTTTTTGTTACTAAATGGTCGAGTAACTCAGCTTGAGCACCTTCTACTGTAAAACCACTAAAAAATGCTTCTATTTTTCACCCTATCTAAGCGATCCTTTTTGAGAAGTTGGTCTTTTTTTTTTCATAGAACAAGCTTGGTCTTCCAATTTTGAATTACCATTGCACTTGGCCCAATTATCCACTATTTGTCAAAGCCATTATGGGAAGAACGCATCATATCACTTTACTTAATAATCTACCTTTCATCAGATATCAAGGTAATTTGTCTTTCTGTTATAATGTGTGTCTAGTATGTCTTTTTTACACTACTACATGTTATCTTGGTAGGACCACGTATGCAGTCGACTTGAATGGATTGTGCTGTTTTAAACTACAATTGGTGGCAATTGGTTGCGCATGGCTGGTACGCCTCTCAATAGTCATATGATCTGCCTCTTCCCTGAACTGTACTAAAATATCCAGCGAACAACGAGCACCATGTAAATATCGATGATGATAAAAATAATATGGGTAATGTAAGTTATTCTGTCAAGTAAATAAATTATTCGTGAACTATGCACATGTTAAGAGTATTTTTTATAAGTTGTAAAGAAACGGCTCAGCTTTTTAATCTGCTATCGCTGTGATTTATTCTTGCGGAAATTATCTTTATATAGCGGTATCGCTTCAAGTACATAAGAACTGTGCTCTATCCGCCGTACTCTATGACGATACGGACGTCTACATGTAGGCGTTAGCAACCAGCGGGCATCAACAGGTATCGTATTAACTATAAGTAAGTCTTTTATAGCTTAGATAACTACAGTTCAAACAATATGTTTGCATTTAGGAAACCCGCTTTGAAATACTCAACGTAGGCATCTACTCTGTTTTAGGTATAGCCGTATGTGTAATACGCAGTTTATTGATCGCCGCAAACGTGCTCGTACACCTATTATCTGGCGATCAAGATATTAGCCTTCCTAAGCATGATCAAACCCTAAGAGTTTGCTTGTTAGCTTCCTGTGGTTTAGCCTGACACCGGCCATTAAGGGAGCTGCGCTTCTGCAAATTGTAACACTAAAAATTGCACCTGGCTTTAGTTCAAGTGCTTCTATGAAACTTCAATCTGGAGTCTAATTTAGAGTGACCACTATCCAATATTGGTCATATTACCATATGTATAGCGGTTACGGTACTGCTCTGTAAGCTCTATAATATATACGAATGAATCTCGCGAATTTGTACACAAGTGAATCTTGTAGCTTATATTGTAGAAGTTTAAATGTTATTTAGCGAGTACAGTTAATACCTTTTACCAGAAGTTCTTTAGAGAAAACAGCCCATTAGAGCTTATATTTGTGACAGAGGAGAGAAACACTTATTATTTACTTAGCTCCTCATTTCACGACTGAGGCATTCTCTCTTGAAGTGTGAAAGTGTTACCTGCTAAAAGCAAAGTTCTTCCTCGCGCACAGCTTTTTTCAACGGAAAAAATGAAAATGTAAAGTGAATCGGGACTGCGTTGGTTGCACCTATTGCTCGCGGCAAAAGTTTTTTCGCTGTTTTATTCTCTCAGTAAACTCCTTCGTCAATTTTAGGTACGAGAAGCAAGCCTCAAAACCCTAAACTACAAGGCTAAATCTCGGGTCTATCCGTAGGTTGGCATGCTTGAGGTTGGCTATCAATTAAGGTTGAGGTTGTTTGCCTTGACAGCGATATACCACGTGACAATGGTTTACAGCTACCGTTTCTTCACGCATAAGCTTGCGCACAAATTTAACATATACCTAGCTGACTCAAACAAATATATGGTCGACAAAAGGAGTTTGTCATTACAAGGAATTTTAATTTTATTTGAACATATTTGATTTTAATTTAGCGCAGCAGAAGCACAACAACAAGAGGAAGGATGATGCAGGGATGACTATCTTAAATAGACCTCCTGGTTGTAAACTGTGGGCGAGTGCCTACATTCTCACAGGGAGCAGGATATGCTTTCATAGACTTCACGATTGTCGACCACCTTGCATTGCTTATAATAAAAGAGGAAAGAGTGAGGACTAAGAACTCTATAGAAGTGCTTACAGATATATGTCTTCAGTCTACTCCCCATGCACCATTTCATGCACATGCAATACAGATAAACAAATAGGAAATGGCGAATGAAGAAACTTGCTTTAAGCCTCAGAGAGAAACTAGAAAGCACTCACTCCGACGTACAGTGGGTAATGCCTTCGAAAAAAAACATCCTTAACTGTCCCACTTGGGAGCTTGAGACGCCCGCTATACTGGATGGCATAGCGGAAGCACACGATCACTACATAAAAACGAGGCGTACAAGGTCTACTTGGGGGAACGCAGACTATAGAACACAGGATGCGGCCGAGTCAGCCGAAGGAGCTGATAGAGGAGACCAAAAGGGATACATCCAGGCTATCACATCGTCTTTTAATTTTTTTTTTTTTGGAAATGCTTGCTTTCTTTCACATTGTAGCCGCGTAGTGCTCGACTCAGCATCAGTCATCCGAGGCCATGATTTTATGAATGGTTGTTTTTACTACCCACTAAGTCCGCTGCCTTTTAATCATTGGTTTATTAATAAAGAAAAAGATATATCCACCGCTTGAACAACGGAAAAACAAACTCGCGAGCCGGAAAAGCCGCAACTGGCTAAACATCAATCCAGCAAATTTCCATGAAAGGAATTGGAGAAAAACTAATGGCTCATTTTTTCGCCATCAGATACCATAAGAATTCTAAGCTTCTTTTTCTTAAAAATTCTATTAACGAGTTTAAACATAGTTTTATTTCTCCCTAGACTCTAGCATTGGTGAAAGCCATTAGTTTGTGCAGAACCCCCCAGCATCGCTTCAACCTTCTCTCTCTCATTTTCGAAAGCCGCATGCCCTCAAAAGATGTGCTCCACCATTTCTACAACACCGAACAGGAATTACAGAACTCACTAGCGGCTTACTTATTCAGAGCTGGTGGTCATCAAAGAATTCACAGCCGCTGAGCATCTAGGTCAATTGCTCATGCTTCCTTGTGTAATTTATTTATGTTTTCGATAAATCTTCTTGCAGTACGCAGCGTGCTTGTATTTTCGATCTGCCATCTTGCTTGCCCTTCTCCAGTGTCACCTTCCTGAGTGTTCATTTTCATGAGCTTCTGTTTACAAATTTCTATGATTTTTTTTCACAAGAAGGGGTAAGGCACCTACCTATAACTCTCACTGCATCATAAGAGATGGTTCTGAGGGCTATACTCACTCCTACTCCTTTCTATATTTGAGTTTCTTCGGCACTGCTAGATTTTTCTCTCTAGTAAGAGCGTCCTGTCAGGTCGACTCCCCGTGTAAAACCATTGAGATTGCCACCCATGCTAATACCCTGAGTAGACGGATCTTTAGTTTTTAGCATTTTTTAGAATTTTGATAAGCCTGTTAATTGCTTTATGAACTCAAACTGTTACCTTCGTGTATAACACACCTTTAGCCTAGACACTTTATGCTTATTCGTCTCAAGTAGGTCTCTCTATATCCTTTTTCTCCAAAAAACTGTTGATAGCTTTCTATGCCATTAAAAGTAATTTTGATGTGAAAAGCCACGACGGCGCGCAGCCCTCTTTTCTATTTCACCTTACCCATTCTTGCCCCACCCACTTCGAGGATCGTCTTGCTGGCGTCTGTTTTCGAGCGACTCTTTATAAACCCCTATTAATTTTTAGAAATAAGATAATAATTGTTATCGTTCTCTGTGAACAATCTATTTACAATGTTTTTTTTACTCTCTTATTTATTGCAACTAGTAGGCAAATCAGCTCGGAGGTAGAAGTTTGTTCGTTTTTTCCAGCTTGTCGAATAGTATTAGATTAATACGTTTCCAACTCGCTCGGAAGATGCCGAAAGTTCTGAGTTTGTCTAGGACTTCTGCAAACAGCGCCATGCTTTATCTTGTCGGTTCTTTGACCAGTTGTGTGCAATCAGGACCTGTAAATCGATTATTTTTTAACTATTTTTAGTGTCCATTTAATATCTGGTTGTGATGTCCTCGAGGCCAGACTGTAATCAACCCTCAGTAAGACTGAAGCTTGCTGCTGTAAAAGAGAAGACTAGCATCACTTTTGCCGCAAAAACTGTGTCTAACTTCCAAATTGGGATTCCAAGTATGTCCGCCACAATTTTCAGGGACTTACCAGAATTATTCTATGAATTTGTCCAGTGTGCAGATTTACTTGGTTTTACCGTACTGTTATCTTCTCATTTCTGCGCTCTGAGTGTACTATGATACGCGCGCTGCCTCGGAGGCTTTCTTCTGGGTATTTCTTTCCTCAATTCAATGCACCTTTTGAATACAGTTACACTCGCCAAAATTTACCGGTATTTGTCAGGTGATTTTTTCTGCTTTTCTCTTGCCTATTTGAATTTTATTCTTGTGTTTATGCCCCTTTCACCGTATTTTAACATAAAGGCGCATCTCTTTTGGCTCCTAGCAGTTTACCACTCGGTGATCGTACTTTTAAAAAGTAGGAAAAATTAGATGGTCTTTTATAATATTAGATGGTCTTTTAAGCTGCACATCCACACATAATGCAACCTAGTTATAACCTTTTTTTATCTGAATTCTCCGTTTTAGTGCGGTTAGTCGCGATTATTGCAGTTCAAATGCATCATTTGTTCTTTTTGTTCTTCGAATTAGGTAGAACATTTACATTTAGCACAATGACTATATCCTACACCGATGTAAGTTTGTCGAAGCTTTTAATCATCAGAGGCGAATAATGGGTAGGTTTGTCGCGGTTGCATTTGAGATACTAATTTTTTAGCATTTTTAGCATCATAAGACACAATTTTTGCCATTTCAACCCCATGATCTGATAAGGTGCGTTTGTATTGATCGCTGTTAGCGCTTGTGTATACGACTTATCTTGTCTATCGATTTTGAAAGTAGCTAATCTTTCTAGGTTCTGCAGATTATTTATTTTTACTTTCGATTTATCATTTAATTTTGGAGAGGGACTAAATATTCCACTTATTTACCATACTTGATTCATTTTTTTCAACTAGTGTGTATCTTTAAAAATCCCCGATTGGTATCCTTATCCACGTTTTCGACAATAGTAATCCTTGGATCTTGCGGATCTTTTTACTCCTCCGCTCCTTCTATGTTATTCGTATTTCTTTATTATTTTAATATTCACTCTTTGCTCAACATGACTTCTGAGTCTGTGAAGTTCTTTGATTTACGTTATAAGTGCCTTAGTTATCTTATTCATATGAGGATTGTTTCGTTAAGTAGAATCATTTTAGCATTTCTATGCTTCAGTCGGCAAAATACTTTGTTTTTTTTTATATATACATATTTTTTCGTTAAATCTATCGTCTGTTCCTTACCCGCTAATGAAGTACCTGGAATGAAAAAAAAAGTAGTTCCGTCTAGTTAGTGAAGAGATCGGGCTGCGTTTGGAACTGCATATTTACAATTTTTCCCTTCAAAGTGATTTTTTTTCTGCTTTGCATATACTTTTTCTGTTTCCGTACTCAATTCAGCATTTTATTCCATTTTCTTCTAACGAGTCTACTTGACAATCAACGGCGTTGCTATAATCTGGCACATGATGGGGTTCCGGCATTACTGGAAACGCCAAATTGAGTAAGTAGGATTGCGTACGTTGATAATCTTTCAATGCCGTTACCGGTGCACGCTAAAGTTAGAGACAGAGGCAAACAAAGCGTTTGTAGTTGCAGCGGAGTGGGGGAAAAAAATTACTTATATGCCGATGCGAATACTGAAGCCACATATTTCACAAGTCAGAAAACGTACGGAGTAGTGAACTTGGGTGTACACTAGAAACCCGTGAAAACTAAAAAGAAAGTAAAATATGATCATTCTGAACACGGAATGCGTTAATAGGGTACAGAACAAACATGTGACTGGAAAACGGCGACAACTTTGAGGATGGTCATAGTTGGTTTTTGCCAAAATGTTATTTTGAGATCTATTGGTAGACGAAGGGACGGATGAAGAGTGAGAAATAGATGAAACCTTAGGACACTCTTGAAGAACTACAGACTAATGAATTCCAGATGGAAACGAACCGAAAGCGTGCTGCGTTTTCTTATCCTCGATTTCCAAAAGTGGTGTGGCCGACTTTTGTGTATGGCGAACTAATTTATCATGTAGCATAGATACTTACAGGTCATCATCAATTTTGTATTTACGTGATCAAGGTAAACAAGGCTCAAAGGGGTCCATGCACACTATATGACGCAGAAAATGCAGATGATCTTCAAAACACGATTAGGTAATGTACTTCCGCTGACGGCACAAAATCATGCAGTCGCGGACCCTTTCTGTTTCAAAATTTTTTATTTGATAGACCGTTTTTTGATAGAGAGCTGTGTTCTATCTTTCCTTTTCTTAAAATACTGGGCCTTAAAGCCCGTAATTTGCAAAAGAAAATCTGTCATACATACCGTAAAATGCACGATGTCGGGCTAAATGTTATGGCACAACCATTTTTTTTTGCTGTTCTATGAGTGCGTGTAGAGCCAGGCACCCTCATGTTTTTATATACTTTATTAAAGTGTAAATGGTTTACGACTATCTAGCACCAAATTATCGTTTCAGCCCGTTTACGGCTTCACTCATGACGGTCTCGGAAAATCGTCCATGCCGTAATGTAACAGTCACTTTTAAATTTCGCAAAGCTATGTTCCGCTGTTTCTTTTCAACCTAGTTCTCTTTGTACATAGCAAAGATCTCTCCAAAAGCTTCAGGCATAATTTAATCCTTCTGGATCATAAAGTAAAACATGCGCTTTTTTTGACCGGGAACGTTTATCATGGGCCTTAACTCAATTTTTTTCTATATAACACAACAACTAGCCTATAGAATAGACCCAGCACTTTCGAAAACTATTATTCGTTGAATTATAAGGAAAGAATTGAAGGGAGAGAGCAGCATTCGAAGAAATAAGTCAACACTCACAAGTAAATTCAATATATGATCAGGCGTGAGGAATCGATAGTAATGATAAGCTAAGCATAGCAAGCTACGATAAATCGGTTCATTGTATTGAACGCTGCGACAGCTTTAAACGACAAAGGACACAACTTAAGTGGGTTATGAAATTTTAGAGCATAGCAATATGTTATTTTTGGGAGCTCTAGAGCACGCGGGAAAACATTGGATTGCAAGGCACGTGTCTATTGAAAAATCGGTGAGAAAGCCAAAGCATACGGTCATTTTAGAGCTTTTTTTAGAGTCTAAAGATGTAAAAAATCTAAAAAAAAGTGGTTAAGTGGATCTATTGTAGTTACTCGATATGTTTGTTTTACTAGTTACCTTGGCCACGATAGCAAACAGAGGTCTACACTGATCAGCCATTAGGAACCTTTCGCAATTTCTGAAGCGTCCTTTCCATCTGAGAATAGTCTAGAGGGTTCACATTGTTTTATTTACGTAAACCATCATGATGCTTTTCTTCTTGAGCCTCTTTCTACAATAATATAGAGTACGTCATAGATTATGGCTTGTCTTTTTATTTTCACTTGTGGTCCTGTCGTCTTCTCCTCGAAGGAAAAGTTTTTAGAAGTCAGTAACGTGTCTTTTCTAAAATCGTTGTTTAATTTAGAGCCCAGTTGTACAAAAATAATCAATACCAATCAATGACAATAGAATTAATATCTCTGCCGACTATTTTTTAACGGCTTTATTCATTCATCTTAGTAACCTAAACGCGCGTGCTCGTATCTGCATTTGTTTTTTAGAAATATGGTCTTCATTCCTGATGGCGTTATAGGGCATGAATTGACAGTTAAAATCTTTAAAGAAGAAGAATGTGCCCGTTTTGTTTGTGTTTGCTAGAACATAATTGTTCTGACACCAGATATACTTAATTTCTAACTTCGTATTCTCTTTCATTCTTCACATGGCGTACTTATGGTTTGTCGACAGTTTCTTGGTAGTGCAATCAACCCGCTTTTGTTGCTTATGTACAGCGAAACGACTTCCTTTCAACTTTCAAGAATCATTCTTTTTCTCCCGGAGGTTGCCTATAGTCGCTTCCGTTTTTTTGGATAGGCCTCTTTACAACCCTATTACACCCAACGCTTCACGGTTTCTATCTTAGACTTAAATGTTTACGGTTGGTACTGTGGTAGCCGTTATTTTGTTGCTGTTTCTATCTGTCGTATCAGTCATCTAACAAGTTAGTTGCACTTGCTGCATTTACTGTGCTTGAAAGGAAGCCATGAAATCGGTCACAACTTTCTTCAGTTTGGCGTCGGTGGATTCCGAGATCTTGCCTTCAGCAGCGATCGTCTGAAGAATATCCTTATGTTGAGTGCGGATTAGCCCGAGAAACTGGCTCTCGAACTTGCCAATCTGAGCTGGGTCCAGCTTGTCTAGATAGCCACGCACACCAGTGTACACGACCGCCACCTGCAAAAATCAGGCATCGTAATACATGTATGCTTATTGGGGAAAAAACATTATGAAATCAACCAGCAAAGTAAGTGTTATATCTCTATGAACAACATAGCGTGCAGAGATAATACTACGTGAAACCAATACACAACCGTTAATCGCAAATCTGCTACTTGAAAAAAGTAACCTTTTGCTATTCGTATTATGTACCATGCAACTGCTACAAGCACATATTCCAAGACCCACACACACACACACATATACATATATATATATATATATATAGAAAAAAACACCATTTAAGCGTCATATAATCGTCGTTTGTAGGCAATTGATGATGATAACAGTGACCCTGAAGTCTAAATCTTGTTTAAAATCTAATGAAATGTATAGGTAAAGGACTAAAAGGTTATAGATATGCGGTTGGAAGTGCCCTTGAAAAAACTGGCCCTTAACTGTTTATTCTACGGTAGGCCCCGGTACTGGCGTTTAGCATTGGATTAAAAACCTATTAGGGTAGGGGGCTCGAGATGAGCAATTTGGAAGGACCGAGGAAAGAGGTTATCACTATATCACCGTTTTTCTATTGTTATTCGTATTTTTATTAGAGGATTAAAGCGTATTTGCACCCGAATTCGTAGCTAGACTATCTCTATGGTTTTCCGGTGAATACATAATACTACATGTTACCATTACATCTGCACAGGTACTTTTTCAAGTGCCTGTAGAGGAACCAGAAGTATCTACCCAAATATTCTAAGACGGACTTGTTTCAAAAAGTAATTCAGCATGGGGATTTCAAATATCTTTTAATAGACCTGAGTATTTTAGAGTTTTTTCTTCGATTGTCTTTCGTGTGCTCATACATAAAATTATAGAACGAAATAGAATTTGTATTAAGTTTTGCTGGCTTGACTAAATTTGCGCATTAATGAATGAATAGGTGGCCTCACCTGATCTTCGATAGCCATAGGTTGATACTGTCCTTGTTTCAAGAGCTCAGTAAGACGGACACCACGATTGAGCAGCTGTTGCGTAGCGGCGTCAAGATCGGAACCGAACTGAGCGAAAGCGGCCACTTCTCGATATTGAGCAAGCTCAAGCTTCATTGAGCCGGCCACCTGTTTCATAGCGCGGGTTTGAGCCGCTGATCCTACACGAGACACAGACAAGCCGACGTTTATGGCAGGACGAATACCCTTGTAAAACAGTTCAGTCTCAAGGAAGATTTGTCCATCGGTAATAGAAATAACGTTGGTCGGAATGTAAGCCGAGACATCACCGGCTTGGGTCTCGATAACGGGCAAAGCCGTTAGAGAACCTCCACCAAAAGTGTCATTCATTTTAGCAGCACGCTCGAGCAGACGCGAATGAAGGTAGAATACATCACCTGGATACGCCTCGCGACCAGGTGGACGACGCAGAAGCAAAGACATCTGACGATAGGCAACAGCCTGCTTCGACAAATCGTCATAAATAATGAGGGAGTGCATACCGTTGTCGCGGAAGTACTCGCCCATGGCGCATCCAGAGTACGGCGCCAAGTATTGTAATGGGGCGGCATCAGAAGCAGTGGCAGATACGATGATCGTGTATTTCATGGCATCGGCAGCCGTCAGTCTCTTCAATATCTGAGCGACGGTAGATCTTTTCTGCCCAATAGCTACATAGATACAGTACAGCTTTTTCTTCTCGTCACCTGCATCGTTGAAACGCTTCTGATTGATAATAGCATCAATAGCAATAGCGGTTTTACCCGTCTGACGATCACCGATGATCAGTTCCCGCTGGCCCCGACCAATGGGTACAAGGGAATCAACGGCCTTAATTCCCGTTAGCATAGGCTCGCGCACGGAAATACGGGGAATGATACCTGGAGCCTTAATACCAACTCGGTATCTGCAATGAGTTCAAATTTAGGAAGAAATTAAGGGTTAAAATGTGATCTCAAACTACTTCACATGAAGAGCTAAATGTGCCAATGCTATATTACATCAACGATAGCTGAATTTCCTGAACCTGTCTATTTGAGATCAACAGTATTAAAGAAAAGCATACCTTTGTTTGCATGGAATAGGACCCTTTCCGTCAATAGGGTTACCCAAGGCATCAACAACACGGCCGAGAAGTTCCATTCCAACGGGAACATCTACGATAGCACCTGTCCTCTTCACAATATCGCCTTCCTTGATCAGCTTGTCGTTACCAAATACGACAATACCAACGTTGTCTGTCTCTAAGTTAAGGGCCATGCCTACGTATCATTAACATGCAAAAATTGAGTAGCAAATGGTTAATCCTAATTATTTGGTATTTTGCGATTTCTGGTGCTGTTTGCCACCATAGCGAACGACCAACAGCGGAATATTGTAAAAAACTGACATATTTAGCTATGTATGTCGTCAATTAGACAGAAGCAGCGGTGTTTATCTTACTGATACTTTCTCTTGAAACCAAAACGAGAGCCAGAATAATAAGCCTGCTAAATTGTTTACTTATTTTTCTCTCCATCGTATCTTTTATATATATATATATACATTATAGTTTATTTAACCTCAGGCATAGACACATTATGAAAACTTCTCAGCTAGGTCGCCGACGGTCATGTTCTTTACAGGACACAAGCGACCCCGAGATCACGGTCGTGAACCCACAACAATGGCCTATCGAAATGTCACCGGTTTAAGTATGTAACGTAAATCTGTTTGCAATTGTACGCACCTTTAAGGCCAGACGAAAATTCTACCATCTCTTCGGCCTGAATGTTCTTAAGCCCATACACACGGGCGATGCCGTCTCCAATAGACAGTACACGGCCCGTTTCCTCCAGATTAGTCTGGGTTTGCTGGCCAAGAATGCGCTCCTCCAAGATCGATGACACCTGCATTCCAAGATGAAACACACAAAAGCAAGGCTAACAAACGCGGAATGTATGTACCCTGGTGTTTTCAGTCATACCCAGTATAACGTAATGTACAAGTTAATGGGTCGAACAAAAAGCGGCAAATCTACAAAAGGCATAACTTACCTCGGCAGATCCATAGCGCTTGTTGGTAATAGATAGCGACCTCACTGCGGAACGTGAAGCTAACTGCCTAGCCGCGGGGGCTAAGAATCGAGCAACACGAAGGGCCATAATTCCCCACGACAGTTTATTATAGTGCACGCGAATTGAACCAATGAAGCACGGACCACGACTAGCACTGCTTGTGTAAGCCAACTGCACACTGAAGGGCACCGAAGGTGAGCGCTGCTCTCAATTCGTACCAGTTGTTGGGGAGAGGCCCGGGGAGCGTACCACATTTACTTATCAATTGCCTTTTCAGAAATCACTGATTATATCTGAACTGTTTTCTAATGTTGAATAGACCTCCTCAGACGGGAATGTTTCATCTCAAAAGGTAATCTAAACTAGTTTGTTAGGTTCCATCCAACAGCGTAAAGCTGGATGTTCCCAAGATGGGAAATAGTACCAAACAATCTAGAGGTGCCACATGATCTTCTAGCATAGTTTGAGGCATAGAAGAATCGGACGAAGGCTAGCGCAAGCTTACTATTTCCCGGCCCACAACCGGTGGTCCACCAGTGTCAGCGGAAGGTTATTCGTGCTGCTGAATTTGAAAACACATACACACATTCTGGCATATGTGCAGAGAAAAACAAAACAATCCTGTTTTTTAAAGTAATCTAAAGTTTTTTTTCCTGACAAATTCAACATGAATGTTGAGAACTGTAGCATTGATGTGTCAACATCTATGAGTATTTTGTTCAGATTGGACGGAACCTAGACGGACATGCTCTGCCTTCTCCTCAATGACAATCTTCTTTTGCCGAGCGACGCTTCGTATAAAAAATAAACTATAGCTGATCTGGCAATGCAAACGGTTTTTTCGTGACTGAGAGAGTACTTCTTTCATTAATCTAGCTTCAATAAAAGACATGAAGTAGTAAATGTTAATTTTATTACAGTGCATATTACTGCAAATCAAACAACTATAACATCTTGCTGGTATAGGCTACTGCAACGTCGTTTCGGCATGCAGGTTGCATTCAAGCAAACACATTATGCGCACATTGCATTTAACTGGAATTGTATGATTGTCAAAAGTGAATGAGTCTTGATGATTCTTTCATGTGCGTCTGTCAATGAATCACACATATTTTCAAGATAGAAAGTTACAATTAACCCATAAGCTGAACTATTTGAAATCTCCCGCGTAACGTAACCCGAGCAATGCTTCTATAAAGCCGCCATCTTCAAAGAGTCCTGTTGTTGATGGCACGTTATGTTTTGTTTTGCCAATAGTCGTTAATGTGTAATACTACTTATGTGTATTTGTATGTGTGTTTTTGTCTATTGATGACTGGGTGAGAAGTTGATGTCTGCGTTCCTCCGTGTGCTGCTGCGGCATCGTAGCCTGGGCTAGCATTGCTATAGGTGGTGGTGTCTGGGGTGCTATCGCTGCTGCGGCTGGTGTTCGCGATTGTTTCATGACTCTTCTGCATGCTGTTGTGCTGTGGACGATATTGCAGCAACACCAACAGCAGCAGTGATTCATACAGTGGCAGTGCGGTGAATGAGTCGCGTCGTAGTGTGGTGGGCACCAAAGGAGTGCCTTGTGCCTTCAGTGCCCGAACTGGTGTACAAACCGGTGCTGTGGTGGTAATTGAGAAAGAAGTGCGAGTTTGTCGCTACCTAATGGAGCATTAATATGTTTTGGTGGTGTTGTGATGGTCTAATGGTCGATTAGAACGATTACACGTACGGACGCCCGCGTTGCCGGACGCCCGCGTTGTTGCCTCTGTGCCCGTCACAATGGCGGCCATAGCCGCTGGGGTTGGGGGCAGTGGTGGTAACAACGGTCCCGATCGATGGTACTTCAGTCAGGAAGAATTGGCATTAACTTCTGCCAGTCGGGCATGCGGGCTAGAGCCCGACAAGGAGCTGTCGCAACGCCAACAGACCGCTAACCTCATTCAAGAGATGGGCCAACGGCTGCATGTGTAAGTTAAGATCAATATCGCAATGATATGAGGCAAATTTATGTTCAGTTATCACAGCTGAACAACGTTGAAACTTGTGAACAGCTTTTGTATTCTTTCATTAAAAATTCAACAGTACAGACAGCGAATGCAGGCCGCGAAAAAAATCTAAAATATTTTGTTGTTTTAAAGTAAAGCGGGCTATTGGTTGCATGTGTGCATTTAGGCCTAGAGACACTGCCGGCATTCAAGGATTTTATCATGAAAAAGAGAATCACTTTGTAGTTTTCTTGTCCTAAGAGTTAGACTTCTGAAAGACAACTTACGCCTAATGGATAAATATAAATGCTGGTGATGTTGATTGACGATCGTGGTGAGGGTACAATCACGTAACAAATACTTGCGTCTAGCGACAACTTCATTCAGACAACAGTGTTCCAATAAAGTGAACTTCTACAGAAACTTATAGCTAGTTCCAACAAATAATTGCTTGCTAATTACTATGGATATGTGGGAATTAGAATATATGGTTGCAGTAAACGTACTTTATGGTAAAAGTTTAGTTCTAGCAATAAGTGATACCGTTGCTTTCGGAAGCATGCACAATGGATACAATTTTAGAAATTGTGCAATAGTTTCCTACGAATCCTTCATTGCGAATAGGTATCGCACCGTTGCTGACACCTTTTATTACTCTTATGCCTCATATGATCCTTAATCGTTGACTAAATTTTACCTAGTCATTAAGCAGATCTAAAAAATAACGATGTACCTAGATTTGAAACTTCAGGTGCTCATGTTAGTTATTATTGGAAAGGGTTCAGCTATAGAAAAGCTATTTATTAACATCGTTTTAATGAAAAAAAGTCATGTGTTTGCACTGAGATTGAGGGCAGGGTCAGCTGAATTGAATAACACAAGTGGAAATGTGTTCCATATATTTTTTAATTTTTTTTAAATCTACAGATTTTCAGGCCATTGATCTGAAGTATTCGTGTCAGTTATTGCCAAATGAGCCAACTTCATACATATCAGAAGGAATACACATTTTTATATAAAGAAAGGAAAACAGACAAATTTGTATATAGAACAAGTACGCACTTACAATACACTTGGAAGAGGTTAATTTATTGCCTATTAATATTGTGGTAACCTCCCTGAGCTAAAGCAGTTGAAAATAGTAGCAATATGCTATGCTACTAGAAATGTTTCATGTTAGCTTTTTTGGCAACAACAACAACAACTTGTATGGTCAAAAGCTCGATAGAATTTTTCAGTGCGACTGATGTAAACACCTTTGTACTTTTAAAACTCTTCGATTGGGCAAATATAGACTAACAGGTAAAATGTCGTTTATGATTATGATGATTTAAGAGCCAATTTATGTAAAACCAAATATTAAGTGCAAATTGTGGCAAAAAAACAGGGGAAATCTACGGCCACATTTAAACGTCACTCGACTAGTCTATATAACCCTTAATCGGTGGACGATACGTAAACCGATATTACTGGCAGATAGTTAGTAAACACTATTTTTCTTCAAATTTCTTATTTTTTCATTGCATGCATCAGGTATCACCTTGGCATCCCTCTTTATGTCCCTTATTTAGGTAAATCTGAAAATCGATAAACCTCAGCTGTGAGCGGTCCACTTAGTGCATAGTCTAGCTCGAGCTGCCAGACGGATGGTCAACAGAGTTACCCTCCACCACCTCGATCTTCAATTGATTTTTCCACATTATCATTCTTGACAGCGCTGATATGACACTTGTCTGTGTGTCCTTCGCGTTCCAGTTGCTTCTGTTGTACAGCTGTTTAGATATATGGAAACCTAAAAAGTACTTTGCTCAAAAAACTACGCGCACCTAAAAAATCGATGAAGAATATTCCCAAAAGCAAGGCCCGCCAACAGAATTTCTTTTGCTTCTGACGATGTATTAAATATAATTCAAGTTACTTCATTGAACCAAATTCATTTGCTGCACCTATGTATATCATGTCCGGTCGTCGCATTTTGCATATCTAAATCACATCACATACGAGTTACAAGTTTTCTGTTTGATCTCTTAAAACAAGGCTCTGGACCCCAGACCTAAGTAAAGCTCAGAGAATCCCGGTTTCCCCCCTGCCAGTTTTAACCGGTTGTTAATTTAAAACCATTGCTCTTACGCCGGTATTCTGGTAAGATTGTGGACTACAGTATGGATGATTTATGTTACAGCACTTTCATCTCCCCATGAATACAGGTAAAACACTGCTTATAGTAATATAGGCCGATCATCGCGGGATTTGCTAAATTATCAAAGTAACATTGACGACGATCATTCATTCCTTATTGGCCTACTTTAGAGTAACGAACTAAAGCGGAGCTGGGTAGGGCATGAAACAAGAAACAACTGATCGTATGTTTCCATCCTACAGGCTAGTTAAGCAAGCTTGACGTACTATCTAAGTAGGAATCTCTATGAACATGAATTGACTTGTTCCTGGTCTAAAGGTTCAGTGTCATGTGCCCATTAGGCCGAATGCATAAACCGAAAATAATTAAAATTTTTCTGGCCGTTTTCGAAATGATTTCTATCAATTAAGTTGAAAAGAAAGACCATGTATTTTATTGAATAGAAAATAACACGTTGTTGCTATGACAATAAGTTATTACGATATGTATCTCTAGCCATCGTTCACGAACTTCTTCCATTTATCCACCAAATATTCGGGTGTATGTCGTCTCGCTAGGTGGTGAGTTTTGTCTTCAAGAAGTTTTTCAACCACGTTATAGGTTATTTATCCGTGTGCTTATGAAACGGAAAAGGTGAAAACTCATTCGGAGACTCTGAAAGGAATCAAACCTCTTATTCTTAAACTTCAAGAGTACAATTTTGACGATGCCTGCCATATGGTGGTTTCGCATTATTGTAAAGCAGAATAACCTGACCTCGTTCATCGGATTTTTTTCTCTCAAATAACCTGGTTAACTCGACACAACTGGATCAAATACATCAATACGTTAATCAAATAGAAATACGTCACTTGCATGGGAAGCAACTCCTGTTGAGTCAGGCCCTGCCGGCTCCACTAAACGCAAAGTATAATCTTTTTGGAATGAAGATCTGGTTGAGCTTTGCGCCTTAATTCCTTTCCTGGAAACACCCATTCTGGTTCTTGGATCTCTTGTTCATGATCGACATTCAGCACTTCTCATTATTACGTGTGACGCTCAACACCGGGCGAGGTATTGCGATGCAACGTTAAACCGTAATTCCCTGTTGGATTTAAAACTTAATGAGGTACCCTATCTGTAGGTTTCGGTGTATCCAAAATAAAATTGTAACGATTGACGTGTGGTTGCAGCCCATCTATTCGTCTAAGTTTTGAATTCTTCGTTAACCGTACCTCTTAAAAAAAGCCTTCAAAAGGTCGTCATCAAGCTTAGACGGTCGCTATAACAGAGGGCATCCTCCGTCTTACCGTTTTAGAACTTGGCGAGACAAGTTTGTGTAATCCTTTTAGCACACGTCGTCACCGCACATAAGATAAATGTTCGAGGCTATTTCGGCAGAGTTTTGGCCTCAGAATGCATAGTACAGACGGTGGCGATAATGTAGTTCCTTTCCACCGAAAACATATATCATTGAAGCGTTTTGCAGTTGAAGCTTTATTCATGACACAGTACCGTTACAAAATTTATGAATTTTTAAAGAGTTAACTATAATTACTTTGGCTATTACGGAATGCACATCAGACTTTGAACGTCCATGTTGAATTTACGGTCACGGGCATGTATATATATATACTCATTAACCGTCATCTGCGTGAAACATGTTAAGACGGGTATGATGCAGTTTAATGAAGAATGTCATTTTAATGTATCGGGGCGGGAACTCAGTAAGACATCGAGCGCAGGCTTTTGCATATCATCGCAGTCGTGGTAATCGAGCGGCTTGAGGACTATATGGTGGAACCTGTAAATTGCCTATATAATCATAACATATTGGTCATTACACGTATTTATTTACGCGCATTTTTTGTTCTTTACATTTCAGAAATCAACTTTGTATAAATACGGCTATCGTCTATATGCATCGATTCTACCGATTCCACTCGTTCACCAAATTCAACAGAAATGTAAGTTATTACACATTGCGTTACATTCTCAAGCACAAAAAGCACCGTGAGATGGGGCATGACATGAAAAGGGACGTAGCATACCTAAAAATACCTTTCTCTTTCATGTTGCGTATGAATTTCGATACCTGACTTTTGTTATCTTCCTGTCTCTGCCACCTGCATATGTACAATGAATAACCTCCGCCTTAGTATATTTCTGGTAAACCAAAGACATCGTTATTTTTTGTAATCACTTCATCCCCGTCTATCACGTTGCATTTTATTAGAGGTCTATATATATAGACTATCACTATCAGTATTATCATGGAGTTCATTTGTCAGTTTTTGTTTGTTTGAAATATTTTTGATTAGTTTATATTCAGATACCACGTTTATAGTCACATTTATAGTGTTTAGGATTTTATATTTAAAATTGTCATTGAATTATTGATTCCTAATGTATGAGTCAGCACGTAACAATTACAGTGAATTTTTACTACCTGAAACGCTACTTTGTTTTTTTATATAGGACATTGCACAGTGCGCGTTATTTCTCGCGGCCAAAGTGGAAGAACAGCCGCGCAAGCTGGAGCATGTAATCAAGTGTGCCCGTGCAACACTTAACAAGGGCGCACCTCCGCTGGACCCACAATCAGAGGTAGCAATCAGAGGCATGAAGGAGTTTAGACAGAAAAAAAAATTAAAGTAATTAAAAATAACTAATAATTATGCAAGGTTCTAGGGGTTTACGAGAATAGCGAGAATATATTAATACACGTGTTTCAAACTTTTTGAAGTTAAGCATTAAATGTCGTACGATTTAATTTTTAAATCGACAGACCAATGAGATTTTTATCATTAAATATATCCCTCATTTTTTCATATATATATATTCGTTGTCATGGAAAGGATCTTCAATAACAAAAAGTTAAGCTAGATCGGCCAAACGGCAGTCGGAATTCCAGAGCCGTTTTGAAGACATTGCTAGTTCTACACGGTAGTGTCTAAGATGTCGAATCTGAGTAGCTTCCGATCCCTCGCCAGAGTTGCATGAGTGCCATTAGCTTAAATTTTACTGTTGTTAATTTCCTTTCATATTAAACACGCTTCAAGCGCAATTAAGTTGGTCAAATTGGAATCAACTTCTAAGATTGGGGTTAACCTTTATTATGGTTTAAGTGAACCTTCGGAATTTTAGATACAAGCTTTAGTGTAGTGACTAACATAATCTGTATATAAAGGTTTTAAGAGATATACGTGTTTTCTGACTAAATACTATGTATGTAATAATAATAATAATAAAGTGTCGCACTAAAGATTTTCATTTATTACCACATATTAAGGGGTTTTCGCCGCTACTTACCGGGGCATTCAGCAAGGAAGAGGCATATATAATCTAAGTATTTTCCATTGGTTACGGCTGCGACTCTGAAGGTATCATAACACTGATGAAAAATCGGTTTAAAATAATAACCTCTTACCGATTAACAATGAAGTGAATTGTCACTGCTAAACCTTCTCTTCGAAAAAATAAGAATCTTATTTATTTTGCTTTAATTATTGGTGCTGTTAAAGTAGTAATGTAAAAAAAATTTCCTGTAGGGTCTTCTTTAAGTTAAATATACTAACATTATCGTTCAGTAGGATACATGCCCCATGCTTTCGTTGTAGTATGCCTGTATCACTTCATTATATTCTGTTACTCTACTTTTTTTATACAGGAGTACCAAGCTTTAGCCGGCGAACTTGTGGCAAACGAAAACCTTATGCTACAAACTTTAGGATTTGACATCGGCATTGACCATCCACATACGCATGTTGTCAAATGTTGCCAACTGGTCAAGGCGTCTAAGGTACTTATTGTTTGCCATATATTTTATTTTTGTAATTTTTTCAAAAAGTATTTTGTATAGTTCTATTCTTGTATACTTCTTAAATACACGACATGCAGATTTGAAAGAAATAGGAACGTCATGTGGGTTATTTTTTTTGCCCATTTACTATTCGCGATTAATGTTCTTTTCCAATTCGTATTAACGATAAGCACTATGTCTCCAGTTTAATTGGAGCATCACGGGAGTTAACCGTAGATTCTACATTACGTACTACACTAAATCGTTATGCAACGTGCTTCATTTATTTCAGGAACTGGCGCAAACGTCGTACTTCCTAGCTACGAATTCCCTGCACTTTACAACGATGTGTTTACAATATAAGCCAACAGTAGTTGCTTGCCTATGTATTTTTATGGCATGCAAATGGGCGAGCTGGCAGGCAAGTGTAAGCAGGCGTCTATTAATTTGGCAACTCGTTTTCCGTGTTAAGCGCTCTACACGGATTTGACGTCACGCAAAAAGTAGAATAATATACCACATAACCCGCTTATCATCTTTTTAATAAAACAGCATATAGGACTCTTTATTAAAATTTGTTAGTATAGCAGTATATTCCTGCAAGGGTTACAAAAACTGCAAAAAAATGGTGTTCATCATCCTTGGGAAAAGGCAAATACTTAATGTTCTGCAGGAGGAAACGGAGATGTGTATTTAGCAAATCGGAAATGTGGATTTATTTTGTGTATATTTCTTCACACTTAATTATATTTACTACTATGTTCAAATAGTATGTACCTAACTTTATGCTAAAAAAGTATATTGAAAAAGCCATGTTTTAGTCATTCAGTTTTATATTCTAAGTAATTTAATAGTAATAGCTTTAACTGATGGTTTCCAATGCAAAGCAAGTAAAAACAGTATTTCCGTTCAAAATAATATATGGTATTTCTTATAGATCCCTCAATCAAGCGAAGGAAAGGACTGGTTCAACTATATTGACGAGACTGTTACTGAACAACTCCTTGAAGGTTTGTCCATAATTGTGTTAGTTATTTGGAAGTGCTATAATTGTATAAATGTGAAGCTTTTATATCGATAGTTTGCCCTTTACAGGTGCAAATAATGATGGCTAAAAGTACACTTTTGTGTTTTGTCACCTGCTATTAGATTTAATGGCGGAGTTCGTCGAATGTCTAAACAAGTGTCCGGAGAAAACGCGGAATCGCATAATGGGTTGCATTAAATCCAAGGATCAGCAAGCAATCGCCAGTGCCTCAGGTAGTCACCGCTCTTCATCTGGAACACATTCCAGTGGTGGCGGCAACCAAGGCGAAAGAACTCATCAACAAGGGTCTCACCATCAGGGATCAGGAAGCCAGCGCTTACTTGATTCACTTGGCCGATCACGGCAGCATCCAAGCAGTAGCAGCAGTCACCAACCAGATTCAACTACATTACTGGCAGATCGTCGTAAGACATTACCGCCATCTAATCATCAGTTATCATCTGGCACTCAAGGTGTACAGCAAGTAGGACCTCAGAGATCTTCCGGACAGCATCATGGCCATCCTCAGACTCAGGATCGGTACTCCTATAATAAGGAGCACCAACGGCAACAACAGGGAGGCCAACAAACAGCTCAGCAACAGCACCAATTAGGTCATCCTTCGGCTGCTTTGGCTGGAAGACATTCATTGCCGACGGGAACCAGCGGGCCATTGGGATCAAACAAGGCACCGAGTAGAGGAATGACATCAAGCAGCTCTTCATCATCAATGAGCATGCAGTTACACCCAAAAAAACAATATACTCAACAGCAGCAACAACAGCAACAGCACTACGTAGACAAGGCAGCTGCGCTTCAGAGGTCATCGAATGATAAACGCGGTGTAAATGTTGTCGGAGGTGGTGGTAGTAATGGACAACCTCCGCCGCCTCAACTGGTCGATCAGAGTCGACGCGAACAAATGCATATAATGCAGCAACAGCAGCATTCAATGATGCAACTTCATGGAGGTCCGCATGCTAGTGCCGATAAGATGTCTGCAGGTCAGCAGCTCCAGCACCCTCACCCACCGAGGCTAGAGGTAAAGACGCAACAGCATATGCAACCCGGCGGAAGCGGTGGACGAAATATGGAAAAAGGTCTACCGGCCGCCGCGCTGGACGACACCAGCGGCCTGTTGCGACCCGCAGATTTTTCCCAACCGTACCCCAGTTGTGCATCACCACCAGCGCACAATCCCATGTTTGAAGGAGATTCTTCCTCTGCAGATAGTTTTTTCACAGGTTAGTATTGTTCTTAGCGAATCGAGCAAAAATGACGTTGTCAGATTAGTGCGGTTCATGTGTAACAGTTTCGCTCAGAGGTAAATGCAGGGCTTGCGAGTGCGTATTTCAAATAAATTGAGCTGCTAATGATAGTTCCGTTTCGGTTGTCTCGTGATAACGGCTGCAACACCATATATATATATGGTGAGAGAGAAATCGTACATTAAATAGAAATGTCAGCTAGCTTGAGTAGGTTCCGTTAGCAAATAACTAATGTTTCACTTATTCAGTGTAAACTAGAAGGAACTAACCCTTTGGCATTTCGAGTAATTTAAACGAATAACACACGGAAAGGTTTTTCAATTTCAATGAAAAATTTGTTTCCACTTTTTTCAGGTTTAGGTAATATCGTCTCACAAACCAGTCCAAACAACACTAACTCTGGTTCAAACTCTGGTTTTGCTACCGGCTCAGGAATGAGTCGTGGTGACCAACCTCGAGGCGGTGGATCATCGTCCCTAATTCCCTCGCCACCGGAAACTCATCACAATCTCAGCCCTCCAGAGTCGTTTGCCTCCGCGGCAGCCGCAATAGTTGCTTCGCATTTTTCCTCAGGAGCTCTACCACCTTTGCACCCATCGACAGCGCCTCTTCACCAGTTGACAACAGGCATTTCGAACCAGCTACCTATAACCCCAACCATCAAGCCTGAGCAGCAGCAGCAACAGCATCCGCAAAAAGTAGAGGCTCGATCGCCTGGTATTGTACAATCAACTGAGCAGCAAACACTACCGCCCACACTAGCTACTCATCCTCCTCATCAGCAGCAGCCGCAAAAGTTGCAGCAGGGGCTCATAACAGCAGGCTCATCCTCAAGCTCAATGGCACTGCTCGCTCATCTGCAACAGTCGCAGCAACAAATGCGAGGTAATAATGGAACGGGTTTAACTGCGGAAACAACAGAGGCACTTAGCGGAAATACATTTGTCGATTCCTTGGCACCTATGCCACGTTCATCAGCGCCAATTGTTGGAGGGCATCGCGCCCAGGGAGAGACAAAGCACACTTTGGGTTCGGCTCCAAAACAGTTGAGTGCGCCAACAGCAATTGCGAATAATAATAATGTCGCTTCTGCTGTCGTCCCAATGCAAAGTGCACCAGTAACAGCGTGTGTCAGTGCTAGTACGCCAATAAAACCTATCGGTTCATCTGGGTTAGGCACGAATGCAGCGGAGGGAATTCCCACACCAACAGCAAAACAAGGGTCCGCAGATGAGGTCAGCGTGGGCTGGTCGAATACAGCGGTTGCTGTGAAAGCGGAACTAAAACCAACAGAAGTACGAGCAGATGATGACAGCCGAGTTGGCTTGGCTGAGCAAACAGAAATCGATGGTGGCAAAAAACACAAGGTATGTTGAATGTTGATAGTTCATAGATTCTAGCTCCTAATAAGTGAACAATTCACCACTTGGCAAATTCTCCTGTGCAGTGATAGTGAATAATTGGAAAGTGATGGAAAGTAACATGCCTTCTATTGGAATATTAATACTTTGTTTTGTGCCTAGAGCCAGTCGTTGGAACCAATTCTTAACGGCAAATACCGGATGTGAAACTCGAAACATTGTAATGTTAAACAATGCAATAGGTTGCGATGAGCGTGAGAAATTCGAGTTCCTTATTTTCCATTTTTCCGCATCTTATTTTTTTATGTCAGATAGAAGCAGGTTGTTAAATAAGAGCTGAGCGCCTATAGTTTCACAATAACAATAATTGCAGACAGTGATAGAATTATTGTTACTGTGAAGCTATACACGCTCAGCCAAACCGGTGTATCCCCAAATATTTTGAAAACGTAACAAGAGTAAACATTCTTTTGCACTTCTCATTTTATGTTTGCAGAAAAAGAAGGAGAAAAAGGAAAAGAAGGAAAAACGACATAAGGATAAGGATAAGATCAAGGAGAAAGAGCATCTTGATCGAAATGAAACAACTGCAATTGGTGGCAGCGGAGTTGCTATTACTGGTGGGGGCGGTGACGGCAATAGCAAGGAAAAGAAGAAAAAAAAGAAGAAGGATAAGGACAGAGATAGGGATAAGGAGCACCATCGGGAGAACCATCATCGGTCCGACAACAACAGCAGCAGCCACCGATCGCCCCGATCGATGTCGAGATCACCGGTGCCTGGTAGTGGCTCATCACCTCTTTCAGCCGCCCAGCCTCAAGCTCCGGTCGTTCAAGTGACCGGAACAAAACTCAAGATTAAGCTTGTTCCGCCAAAGCCAACGTCAACGGTAGCACCGTTATTGGCTACTGGAAGCGTAGGCCAGGGAACAGTGATACCGACCGGGGCTATTTCAGGTGGGCAGCGGAGTAGTGATAGCGACTCAAACCACGGCAGTAGTAGCATGATGACGTCAAATACAACGGCTACCAGTGCCACGATAACGACCAACAGCAAGGGAGGGATGTCATCGACTGGAACCGATAACAATCTCCGTATAAAAATTCCGATTGACAAGCTGGACGGAGCAGGGCCTACCACAGGGACCAGGATTGAAAGTGGTGCAGCCAGTGCTGGTGCTGGTAAAGAGAAACGAAAGCGTCGGACAGAAGATTTTGAAGAAGGCCCGAGCGGTGGCAACAGCAAGAGTCGCAAAGTGCAACACTACTGATCGTAAAGTAAACAGACACATTCTGAAAAACAACAAAAACAACAAACAAAAAAGGGTTATCAAAATATTTCTAGGAAATGGCAGACAGAGTGAGCGAAAGAGAGGAAGAAACTAGCAGCCGCAATAATTGGCTGATCTTGTGTTGTACCGGAACTTGTTATTTTGGAGACGACAAGAGGGGAAAAGCGTTTGGTTCTGTTTGAAAAAATTGTTGTTCCTGTTGTCATTGATTTGTGTGGTTGGTATACATGAACGTGTGCGTGTGCTTGGTAAATGTGTATATAAATGTACGTGTTGTTTTTACATGATAGCGAAAACAAACAAAAACTAGTAACAATTAAGAACCGCAGCATCCAGCACTACCACTCACATTCGTAACTTAGACGTTTATGACCAGTCGCTTGCAGCTCTAGAAGTAGCATTACGTTGTCTTCCTTGTGTCGTCGAACCACAATAGGTCGACTGATGAAGATACGGATATGGCTGATGCTTTGATTTCGGTGCTTGTGAGAATAATCACCTGCAGGTAATTGCACTCATCCAATCTGCTGTTTTTTTTTTAATAAACACAGCAGATGATTATCATAATCATGCACATAGAAGGACACCTTTCTATCGTTCTCGAGGTAAAAGCAAGGACGTCCTTAACTGAAGTTTAATTTAAAGATGTGTCTTGATTCAAATACGCCAATTCGACTGTCTTTCTCTCACGGTATGTCGTTTCTATCATTGGTCACTTGGGCCTACAACACTCTTTTGCCTACCTGAAAGGCCTATGAACGAAAATGCAATGAATTCTAGCGTATAAAAAATTGACATATTAAGTATGGTTAATTATTATTGAGTGTGCAGTGGACAGCAGCATTGCTTCTATATGTGACAGAGAAAAACTGACGTTTGCATATCAGTGTAGAGCAAAAAATAGATGAAAGAGCCAAATGGAGTAACTATTTTAAATTAGAATTACTCGATTGAGAAGACCGTTGAGTTGTCTTCTGATAATTTTTTGCTACGATTACTGCACTTGGTAACTTTTAGTAACTGCGACGGGTGGTTGAGTTATCGTAACTACGGTGCTACGATAAAGTATTACTGTTATGGTAAAAATGCAAAAATTTGATGAAAAACGTTCGAGCAATGGTTTGCAAAGCATAGCTTTGTCAATTGTTGGAAGTTTGACAAAGCTGTATGCGGCGATGGGAATTTAAGTACCGAAGGAATGTGTGTATGTGTGTGTGTAGTGAATTTGGGTGTAAGTATGTGTGTACGTGTTTGAGTCGTAAACCGGCGCAACGCAACTAACCGCAGTTGCAGTTCGTTATCTCATGTGAATGAATATGAATCCTGTAAAATAGGTGGGAACCGTGCAAACAATGCAGGCGTTCATTTTCCAACTAGTGATGCTCGGGCTCAATGTAGGCATGAACAGAATCCGCTTCAAGTTAATAGGATACTGTTTTATATGAATATTTGATTTAGCATATAATTATGAGCTATTTATGGATTTGCAATGTTGGCCATTTCAGTAAAAAGTAAATAATAGCCCCAAATGATCATTCAGAACTTTTTGGCGCCTTTGATCGGCTACATTAAGGCTTTCAGTACAAATAGCCTATTTAATGTGTGATATTTCCCTACTAAGTAAAATATGTTTACAATGCATCATTGATAAATGGATCCATTGCATTTAGTTCTCGAGCATTGCTTCGGAGATTAGGAGGGTTACAATATTGATAGCAGTAGTAACAATGGTAGAGTTCTGGTCGGTGGATCCAAGGAGAGAAGGACTCGGCGAACGAGAAAGACAATTCGTGCTGGGCATTACTTTATTATTATTATTGTATGTAGTAAGTTAATTTAAAAGGACAAAGGTAAAAATTAATGTACGTATGTTGCAGGATATTGCCCACAACAGCTTTCAATCGAAAAGAAGGCTTTGGGAATGAATGGTAGGAGTAATATAGGGCAAGAAGTGGTATGCATGCTATGGCATTAGTTGGCCGAAGAAGGCTAAGTTTTGTGAACAAATAATAAGAAAGGTAGTGGGGTAGGTGGAGAGGAAAACGCCAGCAAATAATCGGAGATGCAGCAAAAAAACTACGTTGAACACAATATAACAAAACAGCCAAAAAAAAAAAATAAAAATGAGCGAAAGGAAGAAAGATGAGTGGGTTGAACATTTATAAAAAAAAAATTGATGATTTTTGTAATTAGAACAGTAAATGTAATAGCGTACAAATAATTTCCACCATTTGGTTGACATGTCACAAACTGACAATTATACTTAGGCAGGTAGTCAATACTTTCTATTGTTATTACCGGATATAATTGATTTCATAATTAAGGACATCAGTACTAATGCCGACAGATACAAAATACAAGAGAGCTCTATGATCAGTTGTTGGTGGATAAAGTAAGCGTAAAAAACCTTCTTTATTCTCGAACCAATGATTCGATATGCCCTTAGTCTATTTTTAAATCCTTCTCAGGTTTCCAGGTCCATCCGAAAAGACTGACTTTAAGTGATTTATAAAAGACCAACTTCTAATTTCTGAATAATAAGAGTAATGGTACTACTGGAATTTTGCTGGTTGCTATGACTGTGTGATCAAAATAAGAATAATAATGGTAGGCGTAACAAACGAAAGATCAATGGATTATCGATAGACAACTGTGTACATAATATGTATATTAGTAATTATGAACATTACAAACCCAGGTGCACGTTAATAATTAGTATTGTATGTTTTAAGTAATAGTCACAGTAACAGATGCATAACTTGAAAACAGGTGAACAGACAGCGAAGTCAAGATGCTCCAAGGGTGGCAATTTTAGAGAAGCGGTAAGGTCAAATACAAAATCGATTAGAGATTTAGACACCGGTAAACAAACGTATACACAGTACGAGCTGAGAGGAAAGCAGGAAAGAAAGAAAAATAAACTATGGTTATTTTTACTTAAATGTAATAGGAAAAGATTATTAAAATTAAATTTAGCCATTATTTTCTTTCCGTCAATATATACATTTGCGTGACAGAATAGTTTATAGTGAATTAATTTGAAACTATTTATTGCAGGACTGGATCAAATAAATTGTTTTTTCTTTTTGAGATAATTCCTTGTAGGCCCATACAAGGCATGACCACTTTCAGTACTATTTTTTAGCTCCGGATCTAATTTTATACGAATTGCCGGTCATCGATAATTACGTAGAACGCCAAATAAGCATGTCGAATTATCGTTTTGGAATTTAGCGTATTAGTAAAATTAGGTGCAGATTATAACTGTCAGATGTTTCTCAACTCAAATGCAACTTATTAAAGAATAAAAATTAAATAGCATAATGTGAATCATACAGCACATGCGTCTAGATAAATGATGATTTTATTTAAAAATGATACTGGAGTTTTCTCAGGAGACAGCTTAATTTTCTACGAATTCTAGAATTTGGCATGTTTGATTTCTGGACTGTGATGTGCGGCCTAACTGAAACACGCCAAATTCTGCTGAAAACTAGTTTTTAAAACAGTGTTACTGTGAAGAACTCCTTGCGCCAAGTCTTGCTGTATGATTAATTCGTATGAACGTACAGTAAGAGGTGATAAACAGCTGCTGAGTGGTTACGACGGGAGCGAAAAGATACAAGAAGCGTTGCAAGGCGCTACGCTTGAAAAGTTATATCTGGCTGTAAACGGAGGTTCATGAGGCCCTGAAGCCTAGGCGCCCCGAAGGACAATGATGTCATTTTTAGGAAAGAAGCAAATTAATCGTCGAGTTTGAACTTTAAAACTTAACATTAATATCTGTGTGTATGGTGTGTTTACGTGTATGGGTCTGCACGTCAAAGGGTGTTGAGGAATACTGAAGAATTGGAATTTCAAATAAATGTTTCATATTGAAATTGCCAATATGCGTACATGTAAAAAGGTCATTGAAGAAATTGTTAAATCTATTAGGTACTGACGTTATCGCAGCTGCTGTGGAAGCACCCGACATAGGTTTCGAGACTAGGCTATCAGGATATTAGGATTCGAAATTTGATTTAGGGCAGATATTTACATAATTCATCTAAAATTGTCGTACATCTGTGGGATTAGCATTATACGAACATTAGTTATCATCACTTTGCATCCGCTTTCGTGAATGATTACGCAAATTAAGACCATAGGTCAGTTTGAATGTGCTTTAAGAATATCCTAACAAGCTAAGGGTCACTTTTATAGTGTGTTTCCGAAATGCATCCGTCATATTTGAAATTTTACCTTGGCATTAAAATTATTATATCTATAAACTAAATATAAATCTCAGATTATCACAGTACTTTTGATCGACTCTTTGACTAAGATGCACAATCAAAATGTCTTCTAATAACTTAGTATGTTTGTCACACGAAACTAGCAAGCATTTTTTATTTTCTTTCTTTTTGGTTTTAGGTAATTCTAAAAGTTTTTAGACCGAGTATCTACTTCACCCGCCCATATGAGCCGACGTCGCCTCGCAAAGGTCTTGCAATTAAGATCACAGTAGCACTATGATGCTGACTGCAATGTTTGTCGCATTGCATGCGTCTACAGAAGTTTTCTAGCTCATGATAATTCATTAGCACGGCAAACTAAACATCGACATGCTTGCTCGGTTGTCCAAATAGCACTCGTCATCGTATCAGTGAGGAAGAGAGTAACATTAATTCCTGCTTTCTATTTTCGTTTCTGCGATACAAATGGTGACTAGAGTACTAAACCAAGTTTTCACGTTAAATAATTACTCTGTCTTTTTTAAAAAAACCAGACGGAATCACCCACAACATGCACATCACCGGGGAATACGTCTGACAAGCCATTCTTATTAATAATTATTGTTGCGATATGGATGAAAACGCATCGTTTACTCCAAATGATCAAGCCCCTTTATGGCTTCGTGTCAACACTTGTTAAATTTTACGGGCAACGAATAGCGTCCCGTACGTGCAGTGTTCGTTAATATTTTGTAGTATCAACATCAGTAGAAGCGAATCCTATACTCAGGTACGGATTATGCAAGAAGGGAAGTTATAGTGTGTAAATGCATATCCTAATACCACTGTAAAAGATATTATTTTATCGACAGTGAACTCTCATATACCGTATCAGCTGATATGCAAAAAACGTTTGCGCTAGAGGAATTGTTCGGTGCATCTTGGTGTTTTAGATTGCAAGGAACCATATTATGACCTAGAAAAGACATTTAGAAATAAAGCTTTGTCGAAGTGGATTGAGGGATAGCTGCAGGACTATATGTAAAGCATATATGAGATACTACAAAACGACTTAGTGCCGCCCTTGCTATTCATTTTATATGTCGAAAGCTAAAACGTCAAAAAGTACGCGCGTTCGAGATATATAATCGGCCCTCAATTAAATTGACCCTAACAGAATTAATCAAATAGATTCACCTTCCAAGGCCAATTACGTAGTACTAAGTCGACCTAGTTACAAATGGTGAAAGCGACATTATCCTATATCAAACTGGTGCCTGACCTATCAATAAAGAAATCGGCAAATATGGTAACAAACAATGTAACGTAGTTGTGAAAATCAGTATTTTGTGAGGCCGTCTTTTGCAGCGATAACTGCCGCTACTCTTTAGGGCATGCTTCTAACGCGCTTTTTCGATGTCTCAGCTCCCAGTGGATTCTCTTACTGTACATTAGTGATTTTTTTAACGGAAATCTGGAACATTTTTTATTTACTGCCCTTTTCAAAACCGAGATTTAACGATTTTGCAGATTTTGTGAAATTTATATCTGCCGAATAAGCAGGCCACGGCAGTACCTGAACGTCATTCACAGCGAGTAGCTTAGAGAAACTCCGAGCTCTGCGAGACCGCCACATCATGCATGAAGACCTAACAGTCGTCAAAGAACCATTCCTGTATGTGAAGCAGCATCTTGCTGTCGATATTTTCTTTCTATAGTCAGCATATTCCTTCTAGCCTAGTATTCTCTGTGCAAAATACGTCATATCTGTGTCTTTGTCAGCAATCATGGACCATTATATAACCCTCGACAGCTGTTTTATTTTCAGCATGACCCGGTTTTCAGAAAAGCATTTGCCAATACGTACGAGGGCGTGATAGGCAATTTTTCCAACAATCTTTGAATGACATTGGTCTGAAAATTAGACCCTTTCTCAGTTCTTAACTTAATGATTTTTGACTTGGCTTGTCCAATAAAGACGGATTCGTTTCATTCAAATATTCAACGGAGGTTCTTCATCGGTTCTATTGCGTTTAAACCAAATTTCTTTGAGCCTGTGGCGGAGCGTAAGTTCTGGCACCACGAATCCATGGTCCTTTGATCTGCTCTAGAGGACAACCGTATATTTTTGGAGTTTGCAAATATATACATGGTGCCCTAGCTTCGTATAACACCTTTTCCGACTCTTACTGCCGTTTCAACAAGACAACAGCTAGAAATTTTTTCTCAGATTCCTATGCAATGTTAACGACTGCATGTTGGAAAAGATAAAACATATCGGCAGTTTCGTGCTATACTCATTTTTTTATGAAGCAATCTGTTAATCAGTTTTCTGTTAATTATTCTCTTCTGCTCCTCAGTGACATCTGTTTCTCGTCCCATATTCATATTTCACGTACGGAAAGATGTAAAATTACCACAAAGCACTCGAACTAGTAAAGTTCGCTTGAACATCAACAGGTAGCTGTTTAGCGCCGGGAGCAGTCATGTCAGATGGTGACATAGAACGCGTCAGGTGTACATAGTGTGAGGTACTGATACTCGTGCGAGTACCTCACACTATGTACACTATAAAGTAGAATAATTCTGCTTTCATAGGCTGGAAACCATTTGAAAATACCTTGCTTTAACGCTGTGCAATTGGCCTTAAAAGTTGAAACCATTTGATTGAGTTTATTCGAATCTATTTAACTGGGCAACAACTGAAGATGTGAATATTGCAGTTACGAACGGATATTAATATAATATATGCTATATGGCCCATTTTTCACTAATATAATTATATACGCAAAAATGAAAACGTTTGTAATAAATTAGTGTATCTACTTGTTAATGCGTATAAATGTGTGTTCTCTTCGTATGAATGGATAAATTGATTCAGGGTCAAGGTTTCCGGTAGATCGAAAATCTTTTATACCTTGAGGAAGCAGCGGCGTTCCACAGAGTTAAAGAGATTAACAATGGCGACAAAAGGGAACAACAACATTAATCCCCCGCCAACCAAATCGCAAATAATACGTTGTTGCAAGTCCACCGAAACGTGCGACTTCCATTGCTTCTCTTTTTTGAACGCTTACCTTGAATGCAACATTTTTCATGTTGGCAGGTAGAGTGTCAAGCTAGCTTGGAAGGATACAAATACTGCATTAAGTCGTTCTCACTTGCCTAGAATTATCGAAAATTGCCTGTCAGTAAAAGGTAAGACGAGAAGCTTGTGGCAGCAACTATCTTTGATAAACCGTGCTAGTTCTAAAGCTTTTTGGTACTTTCCTCACTTTTGGAAATCATAACTAGTAATGTCTCGCCCCAATAATTAGGTATATGATTTTTCTGCGTACAGTCAATAAAGATAACTGTCTAATAGGGTGACAAAAATAAGCCTTGCTATAGAGCTATTTGGGAGACTTCTATGTATCTTTCATGAAAGCGCGACAATTTCTTAAGATAAAAACCATATGAAGGTAGAAAAAGACAACGCAGGGCAACCAGGTGTAACCAGTTAAACAAACCAAAAAAATTTCCTTACGCTACTATACAACTGGATGACTTATGGTCAGAAATC
The DNA here is from genome assembly GCF_002532875.2 of Varroa jacobsoni. Classification (NCBI taxonomy): domain Eukaryota; kingdom Metazoa; phylum Arthropoda; class Arachnida; order Mesostigmata; family Varroidae; genus Varroa; species Varroa jacobsoni. The sequence goes on along the minus strand of NW_019214057.1, from coordinate 66,424 downwards.
TCACATATCTTCTCCATTCGAGAATTCGAGTAAACGTTATTTGAATACATGAAATCAATTCTCAAGATCTATACTTAAGTTACTACACATTGCAGGGCGATTTAGGACTTTTTATATCACTCTGAACAATTACTCCGGAAACCGCAAAGAGCGTGCGCTCTAACTACCGCTTATCCAAACCACAAAAAATCCTTAATACTCAGTTGTCTATAACAGAACAATCGTGTAAGAAATATCTGTTCTTTCTATCGTAGGATCCTAATCTTAATACAAACGAATGGGTTCTATTAGTGATCAGTATATCTTGAAGTAATTCAAAGCTAAGAAATATGGGAATCAGGTTATAATAAAATATGGTACGTAAAAAATGCGAACGGATTCACTAAAATATTTGAATAATACCATGATATTTTGCCTTTCGTGTTCAGTCTACTGATTTGAATAAAAATAGCTTGAGTTCTATTTAATGGTAGTTGCACTATATTATCAGACTTAAATTTAAATTACATTTTAAAATAATTACTGCACTATCTACGGTGTCCGCAACTCAGGGTTACGATACTCTGTACATGTGTACGTATGCTTTAATCTTTAGCATTTTCAGCGCTCCCATTTTGTTATCGTGCATAAGTAAGAATTCAATATCAATCTATTTGTAATCAAGTTTGGCAGACGTTCCTCCAACACTGTATTTTTTAAAAAAACTTCACTCGGCGTTTTCTGTGGTATTCTAACGTTTGAGACACTGTCATCATCTCGGTCAAATCAACGCTCTCTTACACAGTAATGAACGGTATCCTGAATCTCCGAATTAATCTCCGAGCTCTATTTTTCCGTCTTATTGTCAAAACTTTCTTTAATATATTTTTTAGAGACCTCCTCAACTAGTAGCATGTAGTCTGAAGCAAAAAAAAGGAGTGTTTCCATTTCAAAGGTTTATTTCACAATATTTCAAAGGATATGAAAATTTTGATTAAAATCCTACCGGATATTCAAAGTTTCGGCCATAGCTTAGTGTTATGTGGGAAAACTTTCGCATTTTTTTTATGCTGTACCTTGAAATAAACACTAATATTTAACTATGTGTCTATAGAACAAAGAAAGAAAAAAGGTAGTAATGATAAAGTGATCTGTACAGTCCAATCAATGTGCCGTCACTTAGCTTATTCATTGGAGGTCCTGCTAGCGCAATAGTCGGCATGACTCTTAGTTCGAGGTAAGGGTTACTGGATCATTCGACTGTTCTTGCTGTGAACCTTGGAGGCTGTAGAGCAAAAATTGTGCAGTCTTTCATCTCATATTGGAACAATGAACTCAGTTTTGAATGAAACGTATTCTTTAACCAGATGCTAGCGGCGGTGATATCTGAAGTAATCTATCAACTTTTAAGCCCATGTCGCCATTTCTATTTTTCCTCGCTATGGAGTTATTTTATCAGAATAAACAAGTATCTTGGTGAGGTGGATTTCAAACCGATTCACAGGTAAATATAAAATTGGAGATTTAATCAGTGGGACGTTATTGGACGGAGACGGATTATTAATTTACAGGCAGAGTTCTGTTTCTCTAAGTATTGCTTCCTTAAGGAATCATCTTCAAATACGACGTGAGTGCGCGAAACTAAAAAGCTACTACAAAATGATTTTCCCTGCGAGCTTCAAGCTTTCAGGATATCTCTTGACCCTCTGATCAGTTTTTTCATTTCACTTTGAACTAACCTTAAGACTAGGATAATATTTCTTGAACCGAGAGAACTTATAGTGAAAGCTCTAAACAAATTTAGTAAGTGTTTTGGGATCGGGGCGTTGACGAAGCTCGGCAAGATTAGAAGTTCCTATTCGGCCTTATAGTTACTGGAAAATGGCACCTGTAGTCATTGCTACGAGATATCGAAATTTGATTCGAGATAAGTGAAAAGCGGTATTCCTTATTTAATGGTACCAGAGCCGTGAACGCCATAACCTGTTAAACATGCCCTGCGCCGCAGGTGGCAGTTGTTCATTTCTCGACAAATCAATCCTCTATCCGCGGGCACAAATCAATCCGCCGACCTTCGGAAATATACTGAGAACTCCAATCTACTCCAGTATGCTGAGAAGTTCCAGTCCAATAAGGTTCATGTAGCTCTCTGGGGCGTCTGCACTTGTCAGCGGGTAAACATATTGCCAACCTGTAGGTTCAAACGCGCAAACATAGTCTTAGGTAATTTCCTTGTAGTATGTTTTCCCTTCGTCGTGGCACGACACATAATAGTGAAAGCAATCTTCTATGCTGCGCCTTTCTATACATTTGCTGAAAGCGTAGCCAGCATGAACATCCTCATTATCACCACTACCATCATTGCAATCAAAAGAGATAAGGTCATTAGATGGCTTTTTCAAGGTTCTCAAATGGTTATCCAAGTGATTATATAAATACTGCTGTAGCCTGCTAGTTATATAGAAAGTCAAACGAGTCATTGTTGGCTATTGGTTTCCTCAATAGAAAAATATAACACTGATATATTTCCCTCTGGGATGCAGATATGCTCAAACAACGGGCTCAGATTCATAGACGCTAATATTCGCTGCTAGATCAGAATAAGAAAAGTCAGATTATATTCAGCCCGCTAAAACGACTATTAAATAAACCAATTAATGATAATTTCTCAAACATTTAAAAACATGTAGTTAATGTTCAATTTGCAGGAATTCTTTTCAGTTGTTGTTTCATGCACTAGAACCAATATGACTAATAGCAAAAGTGGCGCAGTCTTTGGAGCGTACCGAGGAACACCCGCTACTGCTGCGAAAATACGGGTAATCACATTGTCTCATGCTTAACTTGTAGCACTGATTCTACTGCACGCTAGCATCAATGGAAACTCGCATTTCGCAATCGCACTTCAATCGAAAACCACAACGGTGCCCTTGTGTTAAACTTCGGCATATACAGCCCTGACGAATCAATTTGTTAAAAGATTCCTCAAGAGTCTAAAACGTGTTCTAGGTCTTACTGGGAAACTTTTTGGACGTTAGGTACGCTCGTCTCTGAATCCGATTGTCACAAACTTCAGTTTTGCTCAACTTAGATCCTTCGCATTAGCCCTTGTGTTCTTTGAAATCCTACAAGCGAAGAGATAAATAACTTTATTATCCAGTGCGCTAGTTTCTAACGCGAAGACATTCTATAATCAGGGTCTTGCAATTATACTCCAGAACGACTTAAGCAACCTAGCCAGTTGAAACAATAGTTTTGCTGTCGATAGACAAGGCTTACCTAATCATCGTATAGCTTTCGAATGATGCCATATGGCATGGATGGCAACTGCAGGAATCCTGTTGATTTACTCAGTACATTCTTTTAAATAGATATCTATTGACACAAAGAGAGTTCGGTCTTACGAAACGCGCGTTTCAAGTCAGATGAATACTTGTTACGGGTTCGACATCAAATTTGGTTCAATGCCAAGTTTAGACCCTAACATATTTATACATGGCAGCCTAGCTGTCTACATATGGTTTTATATGAAATGAGATATAACATTATGTGTCGGGAAGAGATCGTGGTTTTTGGTTTAGTGCTTCCTCTTTTCATTCCAGTGTGCATTTTTTATATCTGATAGCCTGGCATGGCAGATAGAAAGTGTTATACAGTTTTCATTGAAAGCCTTATACTTGTTCGTTCAGCTTTTTATCATATCATAAAAATAATTATCGAAAGAATCTGAAGCAGGCGTGACGTGTACGCCAACGGTTCGTTAGTTGAACGTACGACTCAAAGGTGGATTGGTAAGTAGAAAAATGGTACCTTCGATCTAAATAATTCACTCCTTAACCATACGAATCCGTCCAATATGGTCTTGAGCTTCCTTTAAAGGAGTATAATTGGTTCACAACCTGCATGCCTCAAGATACGCAGAGAAAAATACCTGTTAACAAAGGAAAAGTCAAGGAAGGAAAACAATATGAAAAACCGCCATTAGTTTTCGAGCTTTTTTTTATTTACTGCGTGGTGAGATAACATTGCTTTTCACGCAAATTTCTAATCCTTTATTGCTTTTTTCGATATCAAAGCTTCGTAGTATTCATTCCTTACTTTGGCAACAAACTCATTGAACGCATGTTCAACTTTAAGATTAAAGCGTGACAAAGACGCACCTCATTTCGCGAAAACATCATACCAAAGACCTCCTTGCATGTTTATTTGGAGTACTACCTTTAACCCATCGTAAATGTAGATCCTTCTGACCACTTTTCTCGCGGCCGTTAGGAGTAGTGGCTACTAACTTCAGTTCTAATTCAATTTTATTCTTTTGAGAAAGTCTAGTTGCTATTTAATCTGTCGCAGCATTTTATTCACACAAAGTTTGCGTCGCCAATTGGTAGCACTGTGATATTCTTACGCTTGTTGGGGTCTCCTTCGAATATCTCATTTACCAATGGTAAACCTTGCCCGGACAGGTCTAACTTAGCGCAAATGTCAAAAAAAAATAAAAGCGTTTTAACTATAAAGTATTAATACGTTGCAACTGTAAAAAGCTTCTATATTGTATGCGTGAAGTGGACAGATAGCTGTTGTGCTTATATAGATGGCCTATTTTGAATCTTCATATAGAAATATCATCTTTCGTCTCTTTTTTCGAAAAACAAGGGTCGGATGTTACAAGCGTCCGATATCGATGGTGCATGACTTAGTTAATGCTGCAATTAACAAAATGATTAAAACGTAAATTTCGTCAGTTTAAACGTAAAGAATGCTCTTTTTAACGTCCTTATGTGTTTTTTAAAACAAAATATAAAAATATTAATTTTTAACCTTCGATCAACATTGTAGTTTTCCTTGATTGTTTCAGTTATAAACGATGAGTGATAAAACAATATATGAAACATTAATATTGTATACGTATTTTCGTGAAGTGTATCTTTTCAACCCAAATCAAAATGAACTCCAACCAAAACTAAAGCAAACCTAGAGCTGTCACGAAAAATCATTTGTTACCTAAGCCGTATTTGAAGATGATTCCTTAAATAAGTGGTCCGTAGAGAAACTGAACTCTCCCTCTAAATTGATAATCCGTCTCTGTCCAATAACTTCCCTGAAAATACTGTGCTATTCCTATGCTACAACCCCCAAAATTCATAGTAAGAACTGTCGGCTGATGTAATATCCGTTACCCACATCTAAGGGTCCTGCCAACTATTGCGCTAGCATGACCTCCAGTGCATAAGCTAAGTGATGACACGTTGATTGGACTATACAGATCACTTTATCATTACTATCTTTTCCTTTCTTTGTTCTATAGCAACTATTTTAAGATACATAAAAAGAAAAGGCGAAAGTTTTCCCAAATCACATTAAGCTCTGGCTAATATTTTGATTTGAATACGTTTTTAATTAGTTAATTAATAATTAAAAATAGGACTCTAATTAGAATTTTTATATGCTTTGAGATGCTTTTTTGTGAGTTGCTCTTCCTTTTTATGCTTCAGACTACATGCTACTATTTGAGTAGGTTTTTGACGAATATACTTAAAAGTTTTAATGGTAATACGGAAAAAATAGAAATTAAGTTCGGAGATTCAGTATACCGTTCATTACTGCGTAACAAAGCGTTGATCCGCCCGCATTTCCTTGCTTTACGACATCGGTTAAACTTTTAATAACCGTACGTATTAGCCAATCTATGATGTCATATTATACTGCAAAAGGAAGGTCGTACATAGAAATAAGTTGTAAAAGAAATACTATGAATAGAACGTTTGTGAATGGGTTAAACTGATCGTCAATGTTGATTGTCTTTGAATGTTGAACCTTCTAGGTAACTAAATAGTTTTAGAAATATAAAAAGAGGCATGAATTTCTTATCATGCATATGCAGCAACAAAAGTGGTCCAGAACATTTTCGAGATGATGACAGTATCTCAAAAGTTAGAATACTATAGAAAAAAAAAGAGTAAAGTTTTTTTAACAAGCACATTTTCAAAGGAACGTTTGCCAAATTTGATTACAGATATCTTAATACTGAACTGTGTCACTTAAGATACTATTTACTGATAAGAAAATGAGAGTGCTAAGGGTGCTAAAGATTAAAGCACACGTACACATGTACAGAGTATCGTAACCCTGAGTTGCGGACACCGTAGATAGTGCAGTAATTATTTTAAAATGTAATTTAAATTTAAGTCTGATAATATAGTGCAACTACCATTAAATAGAACTCAAGCTATTTTTATTCAAATCAGTAGACTGAACACGAAAGGCAAAATATCATGGTATTATTCAAATATTTTAGTGAATCCTTTCGCATTTTTTACGTACCATATTTTATTATAACCTGATTCCCATATTTCTTAGCTTTGAACTACTTCAAGATATACTGATCACTAATAGAACCTATTCGTTTGTATTAAGATTAGGATCCTACGATAGAAAGAACAGATATTTCTTACACGATTATTCTGTTATAGACAACTGAGTATTAAGGATTTTTTGTGGTTTGGATAACCGGTACGTAGAGCGCACGCTCTTTGCGATTTCTGGAGTAATTGTTCAGAGTGAGCCCTGCAAAGTATAGTAACTTAAGTATAAATCTTGAAAACTGACTTCATGCGTTCAAATGCCATTTGCTAGTAATTCTTATGCGTTCAGTAATTGAACTTTAAGATGAAAAAAATAGTGTTCTTCGTTTTATTTATAGTTTAAATATATAACTATTTATGGTACGCGCATTATAATATTATCCTCTTATCTAAAGTGAGTAGGAGTTCGTATATGATGTGATAAACTAAACTATTGGTCAAAGATTGATACCAGATCGAGCTGTCGAGCCTACCTTAACCGCGGAATGATTGATCGTCTTTAGAATAGTACTCACCAGTTCCGTACAAGTGTATGCTAACCATCTCAAGAAAAATTAATCAAGTAATTTCTGTGATTTTTGCATATAAGATTTCGACGAAAAAGTATTATGATGAAAACAGCATATGATAGAATAATAACGCTTAACCTAAATACTGTAGTTTGTTACCCCTATATTGTCTACCTCGCCATATGAGCTGTGCCGAAAGCTTTCAAACTGAGTTACAGTAATTGAAAAAGACAGTCATAGCCAGGTAACAGAGCCTTTCAGTACCGGGTCACATACATCATTAAAGGATCGTAAGTGCAAAGCCGCGAGCTTCCTTTAGTTTACGCTAAAAATTAACAGAATGATTAATTTAGAGAAGTATAATTAAATAACTAGAATATCTGGACCCAGTCAATAATTATAGAGTAAGGCGAGGACCGCAAAGTAACTGGACAACAATAATAGCTGTGACGATACCCTGTTGAAATGATTTTTCCACATCGTACGTAGTCAATAGATATTAAGACACTATGTATAATATAAATATGTCTAATTTATTAGCTAATTATTTTCAGCATTTCCTTTAATAATGTAAGTGTATACGTAATATCATACATTTGGAGCAGATACGTAGCGCGATTTTGGGTCAAACTCCTGCAGACAGTCTATGTTAAGTGCCAAAGATAAATGCTTGGCGGATTACAAACAAATAATAGAGGAAAAAAGTCATTTCGATAGAGTCGAGTTACCTCGCAACTTATTATGCATGTGCACGATAACCTGACCAATTTATATTCCAGTAATTCTTGTACCCAATACGCTTACTTCGCGCCCCCAGCATAACGATTTGTCTACCATATTGTGGCACATTCTGTTATTATTTAACTACCGTCTGACTACGGTTTCAACGGACAAACTAATAAATCTCCTTGCATTGCATTAGCCTGCTTTTGTCCTTTTTCGACAAATAGGCCAGAGTTGTTATGAATGCTTTCGCGGTGACTGTGTCGTGTGTTGAATGATATACTACATCCCATGACAAACAGACCGGTCAGGCAGACACTCCGTAGATAAACAAATTACATTCATGATTATTTACTATTATACATAAACTGCTGCTTTATAAACCGCTGCTTTTATCAAAGGTTTATGGTATTTGATTACCGCTATTCCGATCTTCAGTGTCGTTTTTCTTAGACTTCTCATGAAAAGTAGGCCCCATCATTTTGACTCACTATTTATTCACATGACTTACGATCCTTGACCTATAACTTTAGACCCCCACAATAATAACCGATCATTCAAAAAACCTTAGTTGCCTCTTCAACCAAGTGACCTTCAAATGACTCTCACTCTATTACCACCACCTATTTTTACATCAACTTTTCTATAGTAAATGATTAGTGATCAGTTAACGTACATCTTAACGTAACCACACGATTGACCTTTAAATAAAATCTTGAAAAACGTTTTACCGCTTATTACGTCGCAATTTGAGCAATGCTCTGCTGGGATTTAGTCTCCTTTTGCTTAAGAACTACCCTTAGGCCAATATCCCGGACAAACGGATACGCAATGATTTGTGTTCTTTTTTTTTTCTTATAAATAATAGTGTGCCATCATCTGTATGTACTGAAAGATGGTGCTCTACTCTAAAGAATTAGTGGTATTCTAGTTGTTCTATTCCAATGTAAGCCTGAATAATGCTACCTAATATTTCTCGTAGTACGCTTAATTTATATTTCTCTATTAATATTTCCTTTAGAGAAAAGTGCACTTTGCATTTCGGTTTTTGCATCACATTATCCGGACAACAAAGTTTCCAGGGCACCCCTTTATGTCTGACATGACAATTTCACCCCACTAAAGGTCCTTTTTATTCAGGTCGGTTGTAATACATCACATATTTCTTTATCTCTAAACTAATCGCACCGAGTTCATTCGATCTTTTTCCTTATATATATATATAAAGTGATGTTTAGCACACGGTGTGAATTTTTTGTCTTGCCTCGTTTTTGTCTTGCGTTTCATTTTACATCATACAATTTTCCTCAATGTGATATAGGCTGCGGCAGAAGCTCCCAGTATTAGGCGGGTGGGTACTTGTAATGTACGGGGGGTACCCCGTAGGTAAGACTGAGTCAATATAAGTAACAACGTTTAACGTATTTTTCTCCTAGATATGCAACCCTATAGACATTGTTTTGTAAAATTCACAGAAACTCTCATAGTCAAAGTAAACCTTTCGGTGTTAACGTTGACTCTGTTTTCTGTTCTCCAGGTCTCCGCTGTACGACATGATACGTGTCGAGGCGATTTAGGTTCTGGGGTTTATCAGTGGAGCCATTATTAACCTTTAGCTCTTGCATATATATTTTTAAGCTGAGGAGCCGAATTTAAGTTAGCTTTTTCTGCTGAATCCAATTTGCCCTGTTGGCTGGTTTAAACATAAAGTCTGCCGAGAACTTTAAGTGCATTAGCAAGTTCTCTGATGGTGTTGGCAGCTCTTGCCGAGTGTAGAAAGGTGTCCAATTGTGCAGGTGTTACGGTGACAGTGCCACCCACTCCGACCACTGGTAGCGAGCGGGCAGCCGCCTCAAGCCACTCTAAATATTTTGGCCTGCAAATACGAACAAAAAATCCAGGTTCAAGAACAGTAACAAACAATTAGATAAATAAATAGGAGCAGAAAAACAATGTAGTAAAGCACATTAATAGCCTCATTTTAATACTTGACCTCGCAGTACTACTGCCTAATCGCCAAGAAAAATGGTCACGTGATCACTGATTATACGCTGGATATCCTAATGTAAAAGTTGACTGTAATGGAGTTTACCTGTCTACTAATCTGCTGATGTCGTAGAGTATTTCCGCAAAGTCATGACTAAGATACAGAGGAAGTTTTAATATCGCAGCTTCGACCAAGCCGTACACAAATCGCGCGCCCATCTAAAATACCATAGTAACGCATATTATTAGTAAAGCTCTTCGACAAATATATCCAGCAACAAAAAGGTGATGCATCTAATTAGGGGTTTCGTTTGGAGTTGCGTATCGTATACTTAACGTAAGGATCTAGTTTGTAACTTATATCACTGCGAATGTGCCACGAACCCAGAAAATATCAACTATCCCCTTTGTTAATGAAATATCGATGTATAAAAAACACACACGTTGCCTGCCAGCTTACAGCTATCATTCCTACTAATTAAGTACTCGGAATTTAGTTACAAGTACCTTGTAACGTTGTTACACATCACTGATAATAAGTGCACCTGCCAATTGCGTGCATTCTGGGATCCTCAAATTGTCCAAATCCAAAAAAATCAACATGTGTGGAATTATGTCACACCAAAAACACCTTTACATGCGTCCGTGCGAAGCTTTAAAAATTTTTCTTAAAAAACCAGCTCAAAATCAAATACAGATTCCGGCTTGAAGTAAACAAGATGAGTAATCGAGATGTGTACTGTCTAGGCTTAGAAAGGTACTTAATTTTCTCTCTTTTGGCTATAAAGAGTTAGAAATTGCCTGCTTTAGCCCGTACAAGTGAACTGATAACATTTCTTTTTAACTTTCGTTGTTATCCTTAACATCGTTATTTACTACAAAGGCAGCATGGTGTTATCACCTACCAACCCTATGCAATTTGCCGATATCACAAGCGGTAGGGGTTCACGCTTGGAATCTATTACTCTATGCTTACTTACCCTAGCGTTAAAAGCCTGACACTCTTAGTTAAAAAAAATTATAGAGGTAAATCACAAATTAATGCAATTTATGTGTGAAAATTGGAAATTTACGTTTGTTGCAGCTAGCTATAGTAGTAAAAGCCATGTGTAAAAGCAACTTTCCTTACCTCATTAAAAATATTAACAGTATTTGTTCGAAGAGCTGAATCAACCGTTTTATCGTTGTCTCTCGTACAAGACAGAAGCTCTCCTAGAAATCTGTAAAGGTGCAAATAAACAGATAAAGCCGAAACATGAATGAAGAATATAATAGAAGAAGAAATATTATATAAACCAAAATTTGCTTAACGGTATCGCTGAAGATAATCCATTTCATGGGAAAAATTAAACTAGTATATTTGTTAAAAGCTTTTCTTACCAACCTAAAATGGTCTCACTGCTAAGACATCTGTATCGTCGACCTATACAACAGCCGTTTTGAACGGTTCATAGTAAATCCACTTCGTTTAAAAAGCGAGTGAAAATAATTGCAAAGCCAACTTGACGGCTGTATTCGGGCATTAATAGTTCAATATCTATCCAATGTGATGCATACATCAACAATATTCTTTCATCCAAACGAGTATGTATCGTTGGTAAGAAGCTACGGATGGTACGTGGTAAAAAACAAAAGCTTGTGGTACAACAAGTGCAAAAATACAATACCTTAGTATGATTTGACAAGTATACATATATACGCATTAATGTTAACCTTAGTTGTGCTTTGAAGCTTTTAGTTTTTTCAATTTCTTCATAAAATTAGCATCGACGGCATCCGGTTTCATATATGTTTGAAATACAGTGGGAACACATAGCCCACAGAACGGTCATTTAGTAAACTTTAATGTATTAACATTTACAAAACCCAGGACTCACTCAATTCGTTAGTGAAACTGTAGCTTTGAGTCGTGCGAAATTGAAGTAGAAAAACCAAACTGGTTATTCTGCCTCTGTATTGATCGAGAGAAAAGTAGAATCAGAAAAAAGATGCTTTTATATAACAGTAATTTTCGAAATTTAGTTAACGAAAAAGTCCAATAACGCGCATTGAACTACATTTGTGAGCTCTTGCGCGTTTAAAAGCTGTATAAATCCAATAATATTCAAATTTAAAATCAGCGTTTTCTGGTTAGGCTCTGTTTCATATTGCCCCATATTCTCCTATATGGTTAGGTTTGTGCGACTCCGGAAGTCGGCTGTTTAGGTGCTGATTTCCGTGGTAATCGGTGAAATCATATGTGAAATCACGGACATGAATAATAAAGTAAAAATCTTTAACTACCATTGGCTCGCAAACATTCCTACTTCGAAGTATTTCTGTGTTATGTATCTGAATCTTTTCATCCGTTTTGTTGTTGTCTATCGTTGAGTCGAACTGCAAAAACCGCAAAGATTTTTTTTAAAGAACCCACGTTTGAAAGTTATGAATGGGGATAGTAAGACTAATAAAAACGCCGATGCCACTGGCCCTACCAATCTCGGAAGGTAAGTTTATATGGTTTAGTGTTTAATTTCAGTAATGTGCTATGATAACACTAGTGGTCAAAACTTTTTTCAGAGATTATATTAGGAGCGTAATACGGCAACAACCAAAATATGGCGTGGTAATTTAGCATGCATGTATTCAGTATGACTCCCATAATAATGACTCGTGAGTGTATCTTTGTCTGACTATCTATTCCCATCTCCAAGTTGCTAACTTTCAACAAAGTCTAAACACACCATTACAATCCCGTTCCAATAGAAATATCCGGCGCGCAAGGCGCAATCAAACCCTAGTTTACCCGTCGATTTCTCGTGCCTTCCAAGGCTAAGCATTAGACATTGTTTATCGCCAGTTCGGATATTGAAGGGGTAAAAAATAAATTCCCTGCTCGTTCTTAGGTTGAAAATCACTATCTTTCTTTGCGCTGTATGTAAACACATCCCTCAACGTGTGTGTAACCTGATCAAAGCCTACATTGCATATACTGTTCATGCCGGAATCTGAAGTAACCAACAAGTTAGGTGAAGCACATCTCATCTTTCGATCTTAGCACTTCGTAATCTCATACTGCGTATTGATGCATTATTTGAAAGTTTGTTTACATATTTGTCACCGTATTTTTGTCTCAAAAACGCGTCGTAAATAGTGTTACAAGTGGACAAAAGTAAACGTCACTTCACCATCGATGTTCGCGCAGCGACCCGATAAACTCATCTAGGTATCAAAAGTTACGCGTGAAATATTCGTAATTTTCAAAATGTTTTACCACATTTTCAAACGATTCTACTCCTGTCGACCGTGTGTTATGTAAAATCATTATGGTCACATAATTCGATTGGTGAGAGTGTCTTGGTGAGGGCGTCTCCACTGCTGCAACCTCGTAATCGCCATTCAACAGCTTTAGAGCCGATATAAGATATGTTGTAAATTTGCCGTGTTTCAAATCTAGGAAATGTGTTTCTTAAAAGTTTGTTTGACTTAAGAGACAACATTAAGCACATGTTATGCATATGTTAAAAGTACAAAATCGAACCGTCACTAGCATTTCCTTCCAGTTCGCGGTGCTGAAAGCGACGGACGATCAGAAACAATGGTTACCTGCCTTTCGTCTCTTTTAAGTTTTTTATGATTTGCTACACTGAAATCTCCGTCTTCATCTTTGTTATCCATTGTCTCGCTCCATCAATATTTATTTTTTGGAATATACTTTTATTAAGTTTGTATTATTTGCCTCGGTTTTTCCTTTTGTAGGATGTGTAGATAATGCGCGGCTTGTACCGAAGGGAACTCTACACTTTTTGTAATAAATATATCGTACAATGTTAGATATAAATTTCAAAAGAGATGGGCTCATACTACGGCGGAAGTCATTTTCTTTAGCAAAGGCTTCGCTGCACTGTCGCGCAGGTAATTTAGCGATACTTAAAGATTCTGCGTTCTGTTCCGTTAATGGCTGGCCGATCTCGCCGAACCGAATACGTTTTACGGCTGTTTTGTATCGAAAGTATAAGATTTTTGTCTCCATTCGGTCCTGCTGCTGGCGGTTGTTCCAGAGAGCCCGACTCGCGGATCCAAGACATACTCATGTCAACAGCGGTGAGCGATTGTCGGGGATGCTGAAAGCTACCTAATAACGTCCCACTGTTTATTCTAGACTTGACGCTGGTATAGAAATTTTTTCAGCACTTAACTACAAATGACATGCCCTTTTTGAGATCCTTTACGAAGATTGCCAGTAATAGTGGAACTATCCCTCGTCTTCTAGCAACGTTCGCTAAAATTGACTCCTTTGTTAAACCACTTTTTATACTAAACTTTCAAGGTTAATAGAACTCTCATTATATTTTCGACCTTTTTGTATTCAGGTTAGTGAGAAGATTCGATTGAGTATCCTTTTCATAATTACCAGCCACATCACACTCGATAAGGTTCATATTGTGTGTGGGAAGTTTCTGTGCAAGCATGTGCTTAAATAAAGTAGACAAAAGTTTTGTACGCAAATAAGTATGCTGGGCAATATATTATTGCTGGGTGATTAATGCATGTCTTATTGAACATTCGCAGTGGATGTCGCTCCAGACCCTGTATATTAAGTCTGATCAGTCGAGTGGGCCCTTTCTTTTATGCGGTTGATTTCTTTCGCTTGAAGCTCGGCTTCGAAATTTTTAGGCGGGCTACAAGTTCAGTTTACGACTCACTTTGATTTAATAATACTTGATTTTTTGTAAACATATCTCTTGTCTGCTTCACAGTCGCGTCGAGGCACCGTCTTCGATCGTTTTCGTTAAAAAGCGCTGTCGTCTGCTTCGCATCTTCGGTGCTAGAGAATAGATTAACTCAAGCGGTCGATGGGAACGTCACGCGATCAGACATGCAGAATTCCAGGAACGCCAATTGCAGAAATAAGTACAGGGTTTAACTTTAAGTTCCAAAGGAGAAGTAACGCAAGTTTTAGAATTGAAGCATACTCGTAATTCCCTTATCGACTTCGCAACTTTGATCGGCGCCGCCGTAGCGACAGGACGCTGTTTTTGGCCGCCGTCGCCAGAGAGTGCTGTTGTGTCCTTCGTATCTTCGGCGACGCCGCGGAACTAAAAATGGACCGCCGTTCGGAGTTATCAAAGTTAGAACGCAAATCACAGACGTCCAAAATTTCAGACAGCACGACCGTCGATTAAAAGAGGGAACTCTTGACTAAGGCTGCACTGACAGCAGTTGAAAGCAAAAGAGTCCCACTGAAGGTAATTGTTTCTACGAAGGAGAGACCGATCCGGATATGACAAATTCCCAACCATCCTCAGAAGGGAAAAATCTATTGGGAGATAGAGCTTTCTTTTTCACCCAAAAGGCACACTCATGGCACTTCATTGAAATATTAGTATGAAATTCAAAAAACAAAAACCTTTATTTAATTAGCACTATCTTTTCTTTAACAGTGCAATACGTTGTTTTCAAAATGCAGTTGTATTTTTTACAATCTAGGATCGTTCATTCAAATCTCGGCTTTTACCAGGCGGGTTGCAACCATGGAAAATCAGAAAATCCTAGTCGTTTACGTATACAAGTTCCATCATGGAACTACGGCGACGGAGACAGCTGGTCATACAAGCCTTAGATGTGGAATGGAATAAAAAAATTTAGGAAGGAGATCTTGATATTGAAAAATGAGTCTCGTCAAAGACCTTCCTGCACAGGTGAGTAAAGCAGGGTTGAAATTTATGGTGGAAATTGATGCACCTAAAAGTGTATGGGTGTCAGCCCTCTTTGCTTTCATGCTACAACAGTGGCCCATTCTTGTATCGAATTATGACTTGAGATAAAAATTGACTGTCTGCGATAATCGTAAATGATCACATCAGTGGATAAATGCGACCTAACCAGCACAACATTACCCTACAACAAATGTACAACACTTGAGCCTATCGGGTTATTTGGAAGTCTCTTGTAAGTGTTATTCATTAGAGCTTCATGAACCTAGGTTTGTCAGTACGGCTGCAGTGCATTCTCTAAAACTGAGGGAGATAATGAACGAACTCCAGACTAAGCAGCCAAGATTAATCAACAGATCCAGACCACTCCTATTGCACGTCAATTCTTGATTGAACTTCGTAGGAATCACAACAACAAAGATGCAATTTTTTGTTTAATTTCGAGGACGTCTCAATAGGAAGACCAAGTTCGATCAAAAACATATGTCGAAACTACCTTTACTCATTAAAGGCTTTCAAAACGAAAGCTTCCACAGCAGCCGACTAAATAAGCTATCCGAATGGCAAGAACTTGAGGACAGGATAAGTACAAGTAGTAGAAAGTTTCAAAAGTATGAGTTTGCTACCTCTCCTTTTAGATGAAATGATCCAATATATATTGCTTTAGACTACCTTTCCTAGTTAATTTACTTCTTCTTACCAACATTGTGGCACTTCAAAGGAACAAAATATGCTCCAGCTTGTCGAACGAGCATCAAAAGATACCTAGATTTTCAACGACACATTTTTGGAAACCCTTATTTTTCTGATAACGCAACTAAAAAATAAATTTTCCACCACGTTCTGATAACCCACAAAAATAAAAATTTGTAGCTACTTTTTTCTTACTCCCCGTGAACGAAATTATGTATAATATATATATAGAAATTTATTTATTAAATTGTTGTATGTGTAATATCAATCTTCATATTCGTGAACTTCGTGATCTCCTTTTTGTACTTTTCCTTTATTTTTGCTTCTTGTGAATTAAAAGATAGCTACATTACTTAATTTAATAGTTACTGAAGTTCTCTAAACTAATAAAGATAAATAATATAAGATTATTTAAAACATAAATCACAGATAAAAATAAAAATTCCAAATAGTACTTGTTGTATTTTAATCACTTGCCAAATTTTTTTTCGATGAATTTTTCTGATACCTCTAATTGCAATCGATTACTTACATTTTACCTTTAATAGGTTTCTTTCTCTTAATCTGTTTAAATTGTCCAGGTTTTCCAAATCCATATGGCTTTTATTTTATAAAATATGAAAATTGTCTAATCTTAATAAACTATATGTCTGCTTAACAGCCCGAACTCTACCGAAACCTCTGTGATCTGGCTAAAAGGACAACAATTGGCTGCAGTGAACAGACCTTGCCAGCTAAGCTTGACAAACCTAACAGCTGATCATCAGCAAACGAGAAATAGGAAAAAAACAGGCAATAAGCATAAATCGACATTACTTCTGAAATAGCCTAATATTTTTTTATTACAGGTTTAGTTAAAGAGGCAAAAGCAGCTTGGCAGTTAACTTCATAGGACCATGCACAACGGTGCTCTTGTCATTTTTGCATCTTTTACATAAACAGTAAAAAATCATTTTCTTCACAAACAATGCAAAACGTATGAGCATGGATTTAGAATTTTTCACGTGTAGCACAGTTTCATTTGCCAGAAGTAAACAAGATTGTTCGTAAACAACCAATATGAGATATCCATCGCCTGTTTGAAGGAAAACTTGAACGAACTGCTCTGGTGAAGGAACTAAGCTATCTTCTACTGTTCACGGGTCCTACGATAATTAGACTGCAGGTAGTTTCAACCTAAATTTTTTTTTACTTATGCCTGACAATTCTTATAAAGCTGTGTGTGCTTTACCTTAAAACGGCCGCATGGGCGTCGCGACGTTCATATGATAGGCAAGCCAGACTGTATTCAAGGATTCCACGGAAACAACTGGAGGACATGAGAGCAAGAGGCGCACGCTGAACACAACGTGTGCACAACCTGTATGGAATATCAAAATACAAAAAACACATGCAATTTTTAGATAGGAGTTAACTTGCGGCTTGACCTTTGTGCTCAACAAGGCAAAACAGACACGTTGTATGGTAATACTCACTATATACTATTCTAAAATTTTGGCTATCGTTACAGCGCAAAGATAAAGAACTGAGTTCTTTAAGAAAACACCTGATCTGCTTCCACCCTATTGTACTTGCTAAATATTTTGAAAGGATAAGCTAGAGTAGGCTTTTCTCTTAGAAGAAGTGCGCTTGCAGCTTTAATAAGCGAACTTTACGTATTACGTATATTACAAAAAGGTTTATGCTTCCTCTCTCCTTTATTTCAGTTAGAAATTAACCTTTTCCCCATACCCAAACTTTGTTTCCTTAGTTTTTGAAAATGACACTAAAAAGCACTCTACGAAGAACATCAAAACAAACACTTTTTATGTTCGAATCGGTGTGAATAATGTCCTATATCTATAATCGTTTAGTTTATACTAAACTTTTGCATACAAACCGAAAAAAGTCTTCTATAGTATCGGGATTTTGCTCGAGGGCTTCGGCTGAGTTGAGCGTCTGGAATGTGGTCTCCGCAAGTGTGTTTACTAACGAAATCAAGCCAGGGACACAACTTGGCATTCGTCCGAATTCGTCCACCTGAGTCATTTGATGCAAAACGTTACAAACTGCATTACATGCAATTATACTTGGTCAATATGATTTAATATTTGCTAATAATGTAAATTAATTAGGGATTTATGGCATCGCACGCTTAGAAGGTGCAATTCTGTTGCATAACGGTAATATCTATACGTAAATGACCTCCATTTCTGTGTTTATTTAACATGCATTTCTTGATTTCAGATACAGGAAACTCCTACGAAGAAAACTATTGCGAGTATAGTAGGTGATAGAAAGCCTCTAGATGTAACTTCGTAATTCTTGTCATCGTGATATTTGCAGAGCTAGGCCGAGCACTGCCATACAGTAGATATGGTTTAGCTCTACACATTAATATCGGCTGCTTAGTGCATCATCCCCTTCGATTTTTAGGAATACACCATAGCCGTAATACATGAACCATGGCTCATGAAGCTGTAGTTAACAACATCTGTACTAGACCATAGACCAAATAGACTCCATAAACTACAGGTATTGTATATTTTAAATACTGAGTGATATCCTACCGGTTTAGTCTCATTTGCCTATAGATATGGCCGCTTGCGATTATCTTAGGGAATTTATTTTTTATCACAAATCATAATTCGGTGCAGGAATGGATTAATATTGTAACATGAGAGCAGACTCTATTTTTGGTTTTCACTCAGGTCATGCGGCACCCATTTATCCAATATTTTTACCTTACTGATTTACTCGAGGTGAACAAACACTGTATTTTCATATACAGCAAATCTGAGCACTAATACCCGCGTATTTTCAGATGAATTAGCTTCCACCACACCTCTCAGCTCTTCATTAGTCACTTTCACAAGGGGCTCTTCTATAAGATTCATTTTCGAGCTCGAAAATTTTTTCTCGGACCCCTTTGAACTAACAACTTCAAATGTTTCTAGTAGCAGAACCTCGACCGAATACAAGGATCTATGCAACGCACTATCTTTGCCATAGTAGTTCCTAGATAAAACTTATATCACGCAAATTTTCTGATCTCTGTTGGCTCAACTCACTCGCTAAAAGACCAAATGACAATACTCTAATGAACAGTCGTAAATATCAAAAAGTATAGGTGCATCTCGAATACAGAAAAAAAGACGTTGCACCGTTATGGAGCATGAAATAATGTTTGTCACACCTTGTATTGAACTGCCTAATATAAATAGAGCATAGGATATCTAAATCCGGATTTTTCGTAGGGGGTTGTCTTAACACAGTATCAAGATAAAAACAGATATTTAAAAAAAAATTTTTACAGATTCTCAAAGTATCGTTCCTCACCGTCGCGCTTCAATCCATTGCGATTAAACTTTCAGTTCAACACCTACTACCCAGTTATTTTTGAAATATTAGTTTACTTATCTGCAAGTACTCTTTAATAGTAACCTTACGTGAAGTGATATTGTTAGATACGACATAGTTAAAGCGTCCCTCGAATACGCTAGATACGAAAAATTCCAGCAGAATTAAACTTGGGGCTGACAGTAAACTAAAAGTCCCGAAAATTCAAAAGCTTAAAACAGTTAAAAAGTTTAGAAATGCCAGAAAGGCATAAACATTTCAAATATATTTCCCATTTAAGTTTATCTAGAAGACCTAATTGGGAATAGATGTTTTTCCCTTCCAAAACGACTGTTAATTTATGTATCGAAAGCCGATCTTCTGTAACATTTTGACAAATTTTCGAGCCTTTCAAATCTAAACACTATAAAGAATCTACCGGTTTGTCTCATAAAAGTCTTCCTCGAATTTTTCCGAAAGCACACAGAAACTGGCAATAGCTGAAACTGTCTATCTCAGTTAAAGTTTTTAATTTTGGTGTAGGTTGATGGACACGGAAAAATTGGATAATCGATGATCTTCGCTCGCATTCTAAAAACGACACTCTGTCTTTTACCGTACTGCGTCTGTTGTTTTGTTCTAGAAGAAAACTGACTCTCTCCTCGTACTAAGAGCAGCGCATGAGTGTATGTCCTCTACGGCAAACAGACAGTTAAAATTTGACTAACTTCGAAATCGCCACCCTGTATACGTATACCTAAGTAACACGAAATACAACGGAATGTGGTGTTAGTGGACTCAGTCCTTGAACTCACGAGAATACTGGCTAAATAGAGGAAACATGAATGCGGGTGAATTTTATATGTAGAGACAAGTCGATTAACTAGTGGGTCAACCAGGGGCGATGCGGCCGTTGAAAGGAAGCGAACCATGTACCTGAGAAGTCCGAAAACAAAAATTAGTTCTACCGCGATCATTGGATATGCATAAATAAAAGCAGCCAACGAAGTAGCTCTCAATTAACGTGTGAATAACAAACGATTAACTGTGGAATATGTTTTAGTCGCATGTAAAAACTTACCTGAGTAACATCAGTTCTTGTATTTATTTTCTGTATCGTTTTGGATTGATTCGTCATTATTGGCGACATTGACAGTAACATAAACTGAGTGTTTTTACAACTTTGAACAAAAATTCTACAATCACGCCTTCCACGCAACGTTATAATGAGAGCACAGCCCTAGAGTATAATTTTTATAATTTTTAGAAACGTTTTTAATAAAATTATTATTTCCAATCTTCCCAGTTAAAATTACTATTAGAATAATTAAGTTACTGTCTAATAGAAGTGTAAATACATTTTTATATTTAATATACATTTCTAGTAGTGAAGTACAACACTTTTTCCATTCTCTTAGAGCTTACGTTACGAGGGTATAGCGTGCTGAATCTGCTAAAAATGCAATTCAGAAAGACAGCACTATGTAAAAAGATGTAAAGTATCACTGTTTTCATCACGTACTTTATAGTTCGGCTCACGCGCTCGACGATACGCGTATCTGCTGTCCACCGCTGTAGAGTGCCGTCCAGTGAATGCCATGCCCTCTGAGCCAGGGCTAACGAATCGTCTAAGCTCAATAGCAAATACTCAGGATTTCCACCTATTGAACACGTTGAAGAAGGAATGGTGAAACATATATGCCACGTGAAGGGGTTACTTAAAAATTTCAGTATCTGCATCGCTTAGCTTTAAACTGCGGCGGTCTAAGTACTAGCTGAGCGCACATCAAATCATTCTCCAGCCACATTGTCAGAATTTCACCTTACTTTCCAATTATTTATTTCGAACATAATACACGATTAAATAAAAAAAGAAATAAGATACGCAGTTGGTTATTGACTATATCCGCAATTTTAAATAAAACGCAGAAGCAAGCGCAGAAGATTTCTTGAGCGAAGAACAAGCAAAGCACAGATACTAGGTTGTTTAGATTAGATGATTTCGTTCGTAAAGCCTAATAGAAGTTTTTAAATTATTATAGAATGACTTGTTATAGCAACCCTTGTCGCTCGCAGCAGACACTTCGCTTGGGTTGTCTTGTGACTTTGATGTTATCGGTTGCGCCTGGTTTGAGCTCAAAGAGCCACCGGTCGACGATTTATGCGGACGAAGTTCCGAGAGTTCCCTGAACAGAACGGCTACCCGGTCCGCCCACAAAACAGGATCAGAAATGTGATTCCTGTGTAAAATCTGCAATGAGAGAAAAGTTAAGAAAAGCATACACGGAATAAATGCGTAAGAAAACAATTTACACTATATAGCATGAATCATTTCGTGGTTTTACAAAACATTAAATTTTTTAGTTGATTTTAGATTACCTAACGCAAAGGCTATTGATACAATGTAGCACACTTGTTACTAAGAGCTTTATTAACTGAAATAAAAACATCTAGCAAACACAATTTACAAAAAAAAAAATCTAGAAGTATTTAAAGTAATAGACTATATTTTGAATATATTATGGAAACTAGCTTAAATAACTTCTGTTGTAGGGCTTATTGTTCTGGTTAACAGGCTCTGAAACGCTCGAGGTTAACTAGATAACAAATCTAGGTTGAGGAGCGCAAATATACTGATACAACAATGGCAGTATATTTCTGTCTATACTATGGCTCGGAGCGTTTGGTGAAAGAGCGGATAATGAATTAGAAAAATTAAATAGTTAACAATGTCTCGGAGCGGGGTTCTGTTTCAAACTATTTCAACAGCCACTTACGAGCGGCCTAACCTATATTGGCACAGTGTGTGTATTTCTGCGGGCTGGGGCTAGAGTCGGGCTAAGTGCGTTTCCCTTATGCCAATGTGATTTAGAGGTAGGCACTGCTAATGAACGGAATCTTTCGTGTAAGTCCAGATTAAATGACTTCCACTTCACTCTGTCACTACAGTGATTAGATTCTATGTACTCAAGGTCCTGGTTGCTTTATTCTGATGATGGATACTTGCCGGAAAGAGTGTCCTTAATCCCTTAATTAAACGAAAAGAAACTATGTTAGGAATTGTACCATATTCGACACACACGCTTAATATATCAGTCATAACGCTTTCTACATAAGTTGTAGTGTCTGCAGAATAAAATACTACGAAAACGTAATGCTTCGTAAAAGCGCTTTATCTCTTACCATTTTTTTTCACTCTAGCGTTTTTTATGGATGTCGCAGATCATTTAGGTAATGAATGTAATGATTGTAAAACTGGTTGCTACCATTTTCAACTTTTACTTCTTGTGGTGCAGAAGGGTAACGTATTCTCTGTATTATTAGACTAAATAAAAAGTTCCCGTTGTTGTTTTTGAATCATTTTAACTTATTGTAACTTTCAAAAAACTGAGTACATTTCTAGTCAAAATAGCATCCTTAAGTTTCTATAACTTCCGCTCATCTTTTCGGTTGTCCATGTATCCCACAAATAAAGCTTTGCCTTTGGAAGCGATCTATTCGTGAACACATTCGCGGACTCTAGCCTCTGTTCTTACGTGTTTACCTTTCTGGCTACGCTGCATTGACCGAAACACAATGAGCAGGCTTCATATTAGGTAAGACGTTGCAATGCAACAGTATCATTTTGCATCGCCCCTTACCAGTTTTTCTTTTTTTTTTTTTCAATTTCGTCACGATCTCCTGTGATTCTTTTATACGGTTTGAGTAGTGTGAAACTCCCTATCCACCCCACTATACACGCAAAAATGCAGCTTTTAATTATGAATATTTCTTCATAACGTCGAACTAAGCGGACCTAACTATTTCGGTTTGCATTTAGGAATGTCGGGAAGAAAAAGCTTTTGTCACGGGTAGCAATCTTGTATAAAAAAACACATTTTATGTTCTTGTATATATTCTGTGGTGGAACAAAACTTAACATCTTCACCAAATTGATAGAAGTCTTCTTTTCTTCCTTTTCGGTTTTTTCTAGTGCATGCAAACGATTAACAACGGTCATCTACGATACTCCTAACTGTGCGGAAGGTTCTTGAGTCTACTACGCCGCATTTTGCCTGAAATTCTCCACTTTTTGTGGACCTCTGGAGCATAGTTTGCCATACAAGTTGAGATCTCTCGTTGTGAAGCAATTAAGCCAAAACTGGGAGTGGTAAAGCTTACTGCACGTTTGTCTTCGACTTCGAGAATAAATTCTTGCTGTTTTGGCGAAGTTCTTTCCAGCATGAAAATAATGTGGAAGACTATGTCGTATACGCGTCTTTTCAAGCTCGACGACTAAACTCACCGAATTATTGCTTTTTAAGATAACAGCTCGATGAGAGCAACAGGGCACACGCAAAGAACGTAAAACAATTATCCTGAGAATTTCTAACCTGAAATGAACCTGAGAAGCTGGACGCAATCGGCCTACCCGACGCTAACGCCATTTCCCGCTCCGAACGGAAACTCCTTATTCAAGAAAAGATTAGCAGACGCTATCGCTAGAAATTTCTGCAGCCTTTGAGTTTAAAGGGGGATAAGACTTTTCAACGATAGGGACGCAATGACTTGTATAAGCATTTTGAATTACTGTAAATGTACATGATTTGATTTCACGGAAAAAGTTTTGAAAAAAAATTTTGAAAAAAAAAGACAATGGTTTAGCCAATGGTTTAGTTACCTGGTGATTTGGGTTAAGGAGCATATCATCAATAGGCCTCAACTGAACCTCAAGCAGTGCAAGAAGTCTCGTTGAATCTCCAGCTTCGGCTAGGACATGGGTGGCACCTTGCAAGAGACCTGAAATCGCCTCAGTTGACAGAACCCCGGATGGGCCCAGCTGCTGCTGCACTGATATGACCAAGTCGCCGAGATTAGACGCATGTGGTCGAAGGTGCTCTCGACAAAATGTGCATACCTGCAAATTACATTTATTATGAATATTCGTCTCTTTTAAATCTAATTTAAATTTAGCCAGCCAAAAAACTATTCTCTATGTGTTCGACTATATTAAAAAAAGCGAATGCTTAGTAATAGCTGATCCAAATGACGCCGAGCAAAAATACTAACTATATAACAGTATGATTGACTTCTGTTTTCATGAAGAAGACAGGTAACAACTGAGACACATCTTTTCATTATGCCTAAAAATGTTATATATTTTACAATGTGTTGTCCGATATATGTAACGTTTTGATTGCTTTTAACTGACATCAGCAATTTGCGCGTTATTAAGAAAAGATATTTTTAATAAAAGTTACTTCATTCTCGATTCTGTTGGAAATTCAATACGTCGGAATTCAAGATCAGTATAAAGGTATTTTGTTAGTTCTTCACACAAGAATACCGTTTAGATGCCTTCGTAGAATCACGTTGCTCAATACACATAGCAAAAAAAGTCGCTCACTTAATCTCAAAGACAGATACTGGTACTATTTTAAAACTAAACAGATGCGATACGATCGCCTGAGGTGTTATTGAAGGTTTTTCTTAGCACGTTCGCTAAAAAGGTCTTCGCAAGTTGCCAGTGTTAAGTGCTCTTCACTCAGTCCAAGCGGCTTCTTTGAGTGTTGCCGAGAACTTGTCTCTTTTTGCCTCATTCTCAGCAAATAGAACAGACGCTTTTCTTTTTTATTCAGACCAAGACAAAAGTAGCGTGCAGTTGACCCTGCCCTTAGGAATAATCTAAGTTTGTCCATTCTTGAGAGAGAATTGTAGCGTCAATGCATAATGGAATACTACAATCCAGCAGGAAACCAGCTTCTTGCAGATTAGACTGAAAACTTTCAAGCGGTGGCAACGCATGATGCGCCGTGAACTTCTGATACGACAGAATGCACTCCTACTATGACATCCTCGTCTCAAATTACACCACAGCATGGTGTCCTCTAAGTTATCATACAGTTCGAAACAAACATTTTACTAAACCTAGTTATCAGAGGTGCAGAACATGCGGTGAAGTACTGAATGATTCGACAGGCAAGCAATTTTTAAAGCTGACTTTTATTTTTCTCCATGAGAATATACTATTGCCCTAAGAATTATATTTAAAGGCTTTCCAGTGAGTTGTATTTTAGCCAAGGCCAAACGTCACTCTGTAAGCTAGATAGCACATCTAGCATATTTAAAGAGTATACATTGAGGGATAGTTACATAGGTTACCCATTCCGCATCTGAGACAGCGCTGTCTTTGTTTTGTATCTCACTCATGGCTAACAGCAGTTGAAGATTCCGAGTAGTTGTCAAGGGCCTGTATCTCAACTATTAATGTTGAATGTAATTGGGCACTGGAAGGACATCGTGCGATCATCCCGGAATCGACCCAGTACCAAACAGAGCAGATAGCAAATTTTTCTAGGAGGCATTACGAGCCGAGCCGCACCGTAATCTTAATCGATATAAAACGATGTATATTAAGGTTGCCACCTTTTTTTTTAAAAACGTGCATAAGGCCGCACAAAGCCATTGCGCTTTGCTTCGTGCTCTAACGAGATAGTAAAGACCGCCAGTCTGGAAGCACATGCTCATTTAGCCATATAGCAAAGTTGCTATCATTACATAAAGTCGAGACTTTTGGAACAGGGCTCGTGCGATGTTTGAGAAATTTAGATATTTTCTGCGGTACCGTGTACATCGTATGCCCTTCGTGCTGAATGAAACCAACTCCGTAAATATTAGGCAGGTTATTTGTTATCTTTGAACGTGCTTTAAACGCCTGATTCACATCTCCCTTGATGTAGGTCCCCCTAAAACCCTACAAAACGTTTTAGGAGGCTGTGATATCATCGTTAGACATGCTAATGGAGACAAAAAGCGTGCGAAACGACCAGATATGATGATGAACTTAATGTTACAGAAAAGAGCGCTCCTGGCGGTAAATATATGAGCCAATATTAGGTTTATAGATAATGGAGTAGTAGTCATAAACGCTAAAAAGTTTGTTGTTTGAATTTCAGTTAATTCTGATATATCAAGTTTATAAAGAGTTAAAGGTACGAGCTGCGATTACGAAAGCTGCTTTGCACGGAGGCTGACTGAATGAAAATTGAGGTTTACACATGAGTCACTTGTCTGCTGCCGGGATGGTTATACGATGGGTCACCTGTGACACCGAAATCAACCACGCATCGATCGATCATTATTAGATTAGCACCCTATGAAATAAAGTTGATCTGACCACTGCAGTGCTGTTTCCGAGATTTTGAAAGATGTTGGGACGTATTGTTCCGGCTAATCAGAAACTCCTTATTTTCGATTACTGACGTTTGGGACTTCTTTTTCTTTTAAATTCTTAGTCTACAGGCTAAAAATAGCCGGCCATGCTGGAACGCAAGGTTTGGCGCACAGATTTTCTCACAATAAAAAACTAGCCTCCAGGAGAATTGGTACAAAAAACCAGTTATGTACAACTAAATTTTCGTTTTGTTCGAATAGGGTAGGCATATGAACTTAATATGCAACAACTTAGCAAAAACTTAGTGCCCTCATCGATTTCTGTTACAAAGTCTGCAGTACACATAACTGAGACCCGACCTAAGTAAAGTTTTGAAATTCAAAATTATTCACAACCATCCGAAACCATCCAATCAATAAACGGTCGTTCAAGTATCGACCGTCAATCATGTCCGAGAAAACTAAAATGAACGTTGCAGAAAATAAGGGTCATACTTATAAAATGTTTTTTAAGCAAACAATCCAACGCTCGTGGAACCGGCACCAAAAATTGACTGCAGCTTTGAATAGCTTTAGATGAACATGTGAATACGAAAAAGTTAAAAGTAGAGGTGTAACAGTTGCTTGCTCTAGACCAGGACTTCAAGAGTTCTCAGGTTAGAGCCGATATTCTGGCCTGTTAGAGCAACGTACGCCTCCTTGTATGCGTAGATTCGTGATTCCAAACTAATCGCGATTTTCCAACTAAATTCGCTACTATCTGATTTACATCTTTATAGTAAGATGCGAACAACGTAAACCTGCATGAAAAATGAAAACTAAATGAAAAAGAAAGGTTCGGTGCTTTAAGACACAAAGTATGATCAAGATCTGGATCTTAATATCGGTTTCTTATTCCATTCCAAAGATTTACTAGTCTAGAATGTCCTATTTCAGCATAATCATGAACTAAAAAACAATCTTCGCTTACATTTTAATATACTCGGATAATTGCGATATTCGCAAGAGCTTAGCCTTAGTAGCTACACCCAAGTTAAAAGTCTCGAACGCAACATCTCTTTAGAGTTAACTTAAACGATCTACAAGTTACAAATAAAGTTAATCATTATTCCTAAAGATATGGATAACCGCCATATAAACGATCCATCTAGAAGCAAATTCATGTGTTAAGCAGTGTAGAGCAGTACAAAGGAAGTCACCAATTTTTCGTTGAACCACTTTTCTTGTTAGTATGTTATTTGTCGTTTTACAGCTTTAGCCAAAAAACGAAAAGTACAGAAGCATATTATATTAGGCAATGTACGAATGTTAAAGCGATGACGTGATCGGAATTCTAAATTGTACACAATAAAAAAGTCAATACGGAGGCGGACCTTAACTTTTTGCTTGTGTGTAAATTCCTAATAGTGTTTATAATGCAGTATACATGAAAAGCTGTGCAGGATAGAGTAATTACATGTTATCCTCATACAAATCGTTACAGCGCGACCGTTTTAGTTCACACCTGTTGTAGAGTGTATGCCCCCGCCGCTACGACTGGCGTATTCAGCGAATTTACGACAAGACTCAACACGCTGTGGTTGTCAGTCCATAGATATTGTGGATGATGTGACAACCATTCGGCTAACTTTCCTAAGAGTCTGTAATTAAGGATCATAATACTTGTTAGTGTATGCTCAAGGCGGTATCTGCATGTTTCACCCGTCGATTTAATTCCTGGGTTATTATTTTTAGAGTCATTTATATTTGAAAGCCATCGGTACAACATAACTAAAATCAGCGAGACAAACAATATGAAAAATAAAAGTAGAGCAAAAAACTGTCAGTTTTGAAGACGGGAATAAAAATATAAGAAAAGAGCGACACATTAGTTAGAACACGAAAAATTAGCTACTTCATCAAGACACAAAGCTATGTGGTCTTCTGTATAAAAATCACTTGAGTATAAATCAAAACTGGATTGCAAACGCGATATTGTTCAATGTCCAGATCCAACCGATTTGCCCTATTTCAAACAAAATTAAAAGAAAAAAAAATTAAAAACGACTCTATTGACGTTTGGTGTTATTTCTGCTAAACGTAAGAAGATGCAGTTGGTAGCGATCGTCCAGCAGCATAGTCTGTTTATGCTAAGTGTTAAAAATATATATATTATATCGTTTTATTAAGTTCGTTCTGGATACTGAAATGGGTTTAATTTTGAAGTGAAGTTGGGTAAGAAAAAACAATTATTTATTAAATTTATAGGGTTGTCTTCCGGTCCTCTTTTAGCGTCACGTTAAATTTGTTTGCACTTTTCAGGCAAGTTAGACAAGCGTCTAAACATTAAGATGTCAAACATGTGTTTTAGATCAATTTTGAAGTTTTATTTCTCTTGAAAATTTGTGAAAAGAGCTAAATGCAACCCAAATTCGTGAGAAATTTGTGGGACACATGAACTAAGTAATATGGCCCATCGGGCGCTCAGGAAGCAGTTCGTTTTCGAAGTGGCGATTTCAGCATCATGTCAAGGCATGTCCAGGTTGGCCCCTTGATTATATTGACGCTGAAGTTCTCTCTACAGCCGATCAGAACTTATATACGAGCCTTTGCCAGGTTGCAGAAAATATAGAAGGATCCAAACTGACTGTTCAAGGAAATTGAGCAAAAAACAGTTTCTTGTAAGTTGACTGACCAAGCGTATTAACACGGCTGATCATCTTCTAAAATTAAACGCAGAAAACCCCCTTCCTGTGACAAGCAATGAAAAGTAGACCATTTCCAGTAACGCTACTCAGGGCAAATAGTGGCCAAAAGTGATAGTACCTCTAAACGAAAGCTAAAGGTGTACCCCACTTAAAGAACTTAATTTGAAAGGATTGCTATGGAGTTTAAGGCAAAGCATCTGAGAAATGTGGCCAGTTATGGCGAACTGTAAGCGAGTAACTTTTCATCATGACATTGCCAAATCTTACGCATCTTTAATGACCCACCACGGATTGTACGATCTTGAATGGGATGTTTCGTCTCACCGATTGTATAGCTTTGAGCTTGCTCCCCTCGAGTATTGCCTTTTCCGATTCCTGCAGAATCCCCTTAATGGGAAAAATTTTACATCTTCAAAAGATGTATAAAACCATATTGACTAGTGGATCGCAAATCAAAATATTAATTTTCGGAACAATCGAACTGAAGAGTTATTTGAAAGATGAATTGGAGCTGTCGCTAATAACGGCCAATATATCATCGGTTGAAGTCGCCTAGCCAAAAGTGGCTTTGTTCAGTGAACTTAGAGCACGACCCAATATAAAGTACATAATTTCTCCTATAAGATACTTATATTATTTTTTAGAGTACAACCTGTCTCAACTTTCTTTGCTGTCTTAGACTGGAGGAGATCCTTGAGTTCTTCCGGTCAAAATTTTTATTGTAATATTTGTTCGCACCATATTCTTATTGCACAGTAGACAACAAAATCTAAAATCTATACTTATTACTTATAAAACTAAGGTGTGCTCCAATAAATCTAATAACTAAAAATATGAATAAAACATTGGCTATATCGGCGACTCTAAAAAAAATGGCGTATGTAAGTGTTAATTTCTCTAGTCGATAATAATACCGTATTCCAGTGTATCTAACAGCAACGTGGCACTTGTCTGGCAACGCCAAGACGGCATCAAGAACCGGAGGGATGAGTTCACTCTCTTCTGGGACGAGTTTCGGTCCGAGCGCTGTCATTGTAAACAACGTTGCTTCCGTCACGTTCCATGGAGGTCCCTTAAATGGATCATGATAACAATAATAAAACTATCAATTAAATAATCGGAAAATTATAATCATGGTGTTTCTTGCAAAAAAAAAGTAAATTTGTAAAATATAAGCGTTTAACGAAGATTTATCGACTGATCTGGCGAAGCGAGTATACGCATCAAATACGCAATCAAATAGTTATGGAATTCTGTACTATGAAGCTTACAAGACAAGAAAGTGCCTGCTGATGAGTTCGTTCGGGTCATATGTTGAAAACAAATGTAGGTCCACAAAGAAATTACAAATGAGGAACACAAACGCAGAGCCTTGAATCTTTAGAAGAAATTAACTTTTTAAACAGGAAAAATTAAAAAAATATATATAAGGTATTTGCTTAAAACGGAAACTCAAATAAAGATATGTATACAAGGTTGACAGATATACCTGATAAATCCATTAAAAACTGTACGAAATTGAAAATGATTTCTAAACTGTAAAAAATATGGCAGTAATTATTAGATTTGAAAACTTTAGACCCCCCCCCCCCCGTGGTATTTATAACATATGCCTACAATATCATTTACATTGATTTAGGCTACTGCCTAATAGTATTTATAATAAATCTCTTCCGAAGAATGCTGCTAACCTGTGCGCTCATCTGCGAAAGGCGTTCTGTAAGCATCCGAAATGCATCTCTGCTCCCGACAATGAAAGCGACTTCATCGACCATGTCGTTACACCTGCATCACCCACACATTGGAAATGGGAAACAAGCTAATAATAAAGCCTAGAATGTAACAGGTTTCTAATAATAAATACTACTGAAGCTCAGAAAATATTTTTTTCGCGATGTCATTGACCACTCCCCAGCAATCTTAGATTTACAATCGATCACTAATTTATTTAAACTACCGCAGCGTTTTTAAGATAAAGGTACAAGACTCATAATAATTCATAGCTACAGCTTCGATAATACTTAAACATGTTGTAGTTGGCTTACCTTTCTCTAAACGCGGTAAATTCATCATCTTTGTCTGGTAGTCCCTCTCGGTCAGCTTCTAGTTGGCAGTGATGGCAGAGTGCCGCAATTAATCTCATCACATATGGCTTGTACACCTCTTGCATATCGCTATTGTCCAGTTTGTACAGTGCTGCCGAAAACTTGTACCAGAAGTCGAAGGTCAGCTCGGCTATCTGCAATTACACGATAGTGATTAGCTAAATAAATATTAGAGAAAATATTTTTATACTATACAAACACGGCTAAATAATAAAGAACGGAATGTAGCTATGCAGACAGACATATAACACCTTAGAGAGTGGCCAGAAGCCTCATTCGCGTTTCTTCCGCTGGCGATGATCTAGTTGCTGATTTCCGCTCAGCTACGAGGAAGCCTCGAACGACTTCTGATTTCTAATCTAATATTATATATAATCAATGTCAAATTATATAATATGCACGCTAAGACACACCTCATAATCGTAATGTTGCATACAAAGGAGGATTAATTCTATAGTTCGAAAGTCCCCCAATCCTTGCCCAGGTGTAGTGATGAAGTCCTCCGTTAATGATTCCGCTAAGTCAGTAAAAAGGTGAACGATATTTGTTGTTCTAGCTGGATCCTCTTCGCTGACTAAACGCAAATACGTATCGTGTAGTTGGAAGACTCTGTAAATGAATTATTATTATACCAACAGCGTACGTAATTAAAATACATTGTATACTGTCATAGACTATCGTTGAGAAAAAAACTATTGACACATGCGCCAAATTTCAATAATTACGATTACGAATCATAATTATTCATGGATAACTTTTTAGATATGTATAATATCGACACTAGTTTAAAGACTTTTAAGGTGATTAAGCCGTCTTTGGAGAACGATACACATATTGTCTTCTTATGCGAACAACGTGCAACACCAGGATGTGAGTATATATACCATTAAAAACTGGGCTTCGCACGGTTCAGCACAACCTAATGAAATATAGTTTTCGTTAGCTAAAAAACAAAGCTTTTCCGGACACCGTTGTTGAATGCAATTGTCACGTTCACCATATATTCACTACGTATTTAAAATTTGATTTCACAGTTAGATTTAATCGTTCCATATTTAAATTTATAGTTTCGGCACATACTTCACGCGTAGCGTCGTCTAGAAAATCGTCTAAAGAAGCTAAAATTTAACCAAATCTCGACCAAACTTTAAAAATGAATATATTGAAATTAAAATGTTTACACCATTAATCGCGTTACTTTTATACTGTGGTTATCTATCAGCTATCCATCCATAAAAATAATCAGTCAAATTAGAATGCTTAAATTGCTTCCTTTTTTTTAAAGATTACCTATTGGCGCATAGCCAAGCAAGGTCAGGATGCTTCCTAGATTCCTCTGCTAGAAAAATGGCCTTGCTAAGTGCTTGAGACACTGTTGAGTGGAGCGCTTCACTTGTTTGAGTATTTGCCAATAGATCAAAACCCATAGGAAGCATGATGGTCAATAAGATCCGATCATTAGGAGGCAAAGCGTCCGCAGCCAGCCACGATTCTAATGCACGGAACACCTGTTAAAATAACAGTTATTACAACCTGTCCTTGAAAAATGACAAAATCATTACATTATTGACTCCCTAGATGTGTCTGTCATTATAGACGTTATTAGCGAATAGGGTC
This sequence comes from Varroa jacobsoni, assembly GCF_002532875.2. Taxonomy (NCBI): domain Eukaryota; kingdom Metazoa; phylum Arthropoda; class Arachnida; order Mesostigmata; family Varroidae; genus Varroa; species Varroa jacobsoni. Next base: position 33,597 of record NW_019214057.1, on the reverse strand, counting down.
CTAACATTCTAGCTCAATTGCGCGTTGGCAGATATATTGGCAGATACCTTACACATTCTCATCAATAAATAGTACAACATTTACAACCAGTAGTTATTTTTTGGTCCCTTTTTTATTTGTTTTCCTTTTGCTTTAGGACGATTAGATACTGAAAGCCCACTGACTAGTTGTTTATACTTCCTCTTAGTTCTTAGAAGTAAATTAGGCCCAACGCAAACTTTGGTAATGAACCATTAGACAACTTTTTGTTGGCACAACCTGTGTAGTTATGCAATAAGCCATCTAAGTACGCATTCTCACTGAAGCGTCTCTCAGTTACGGTAAACAACTCAATATTTATTCAATGATGATGCTATTTCTATTGAACAACCAATGTAACGAGTACAACAAAAAACCCCAACAATTTTTGTGTCATGTAGCAGAAGAAATCGTTTATATTAACTACAATAATGAACAATAAGTTGAATATTTACCTGACAGTGAGTGCGGTCATCATTGACCCCTTGAAGGACAGAAGTCATCGTCTCAATTACCCGACTTGCTGAAGCCCGTAGGCTTTGCTTTACCTATAAATGATTAAATTTCGTAGAATACAAAATCTGCATCATGCAAAAAATAAGAGTCGTATATAGTTAGCCGGGCCTAAAGACTTCTGGAACAGAGCAGGACAAACGAAGGGTTCTCACTTCACACATCGATTTTGAGGATCCTTTCATCATTCTAAAATCTGTCCTTTCAGCACATTATAGCAGAGCCAATTGGGAAATGTCTTTGAAGCCTAGAAAGTACCAAGTATCTTTTCCTCAGCTGGCTTTAAATTTATTTAGCATCAAAATCACATCAATGAGCTCCTACTTATGAAGGGAGCAGGCTGATTTCTGAGTACGCGAGATATCGAAAACTTATTTTTCACAAAGCACGAAATATGCTTCCCAATATCAGAAATCAGCTGTATGCGCCTATAGACACGAATTTTTAAATCTGTCTTTGTTTCATAGGGCCTACGAATATACAGGTCTCACATGGTACCGAGAGAAAATTGATCCTCAATATTTCCAGTAACACCCATTCTATGAATCGTGAAACTGTAGGCTTCAATGAAGCAGTGACAAAGCCCGTACTCCTGAAATCACTCAATAGCCATCTGAACTGAATGCCGGTTTCCTCGTAACAGAGATAAATTGGGCTCTACGCGTATACGTACTAAGTTTATTTTTTCTAATTTGCTGCTCATATAAACGTTTAATTATAAATTAGCTTTCACCACGTACACCATCAGAACATTTTTCAATGCTAAACTGCGGTACTTGAATAAAATTCGTTCATGGTGGGGATAAATATTTGAGTATGTATGCCGGTATGCCAAAAGGTCTCCTTCGTTTACGTACCACAAGTAAAATTATACTCTTTCGACCTTGTATGAATTTGGTCTGTACAGAAAGATCCACGGTAGTGCTGTTGGACCACCACCGGAAACTTACAATGATAACCCACTGAAAACCTAAAGGTGAACTGATGCGTTCGTAAACCTACCGATATGTTCTAAATGTATTATTATTAATTAATAAAACGCTAGTGACGACTGTACATGTTCAACTTTGTCCAATCGTTTATTTTAACTAAATTCGTAACTCTTTATTCCGCAAGCCCCTGTCATTTTTTTAGCAACATTTTTTTTAAAATAACTGTCTTTCAATAGTATCGTAGAAGCGATTGTTGATTTTTTTTATTAAATGTAGTCTTCTGTGCATTCTGCGCTGCCCCATATGCTTACCTTTTGCGAATTGCGATTGCCTTTTACACTTCATAAGGTTGTCTCCATCCAGAATAACCCCAAGTTTGGTTTACTACTCCAGATACCTCGCTTAATTCAGGCAAATAGTTTTCTTCAATACTAAAAAATAATTCTTTATAGAGTGACCCCAGAAAAAGCACTCCACAATTTATTATTGAACAACTTAGCCTCATTTACATATCAGTCACCCTTGATTGGAAGTGTGCATTTGAAATTTCTAACGCGTTCTACCTCATATTGTTATATTACGTGATAAATTTCATCACTTAAATGACAGAATTCTGTTTTTAGTCCGCGCTACTTGGGAGTCTGTAGACAGCTGCTGTCTATCTACCATTCGCTCACATAATTCTGCACCCTTCGTCTCAAGCGCTATTGTATTAGTATTGTATTATTTCTATTTATTTACATATGTATACAACCGTAAACAAAGTTCTGTCGAACAAACTGATCTGTGTCAAACCGGTTATAGTCGTATCGGGTGCTACAAATTCTACCGTTTGTTTGGCGAATTTCTATGACTACTATGACGATTTTGTTTATTACTTCGCATATCATAGGTATTTCCTTCTGTCCCGTCTTCTTGTATGTTTAATAAACCAAGCTTCTAATATATTTACACTCTGCTGCTTCGTGGAATGTCCTTTCAGTCATGCGGGGCTTATAGAATTTTAGCAACCGTTAGTCAAAGTCCTGTATTCTATTCTACCCTTACAACGCCATAAGCAGTAAACTTTTAACATACTAAATTTGTATTCACTTTACCAGATTTCAACTTTTCTCAAAAAAAGTTAGATAGAGCACGACCGAGGCTCTTACGTACATTCATTCGCCCTATTAGCTTCATGCGATGCAAATTTTTTTTATATAAAGCGCTTTTCAGTCTAAAAATGAAAACTTGGAAAATATATGCAGCTCTATATTATGACTTCTTTCTTACTTTTTTTCACTGTGACATGCTTTTACGTTCTGCTTAGCTTCACTAATGCAATAATTTAGTTTTTGCAGATCCATTATATAACTACAATCGCTGTTATTAAGAATTCACGCAGTAGTTTTGATAATCATATAGTCGCAGCATTTCCTCTGACTCCTTCTAATTTATTGTACTAGTACAGGCTTCCGTATAGTATTCTGGTTGGTATCAGCCTTGTGGCTATTGCGGATATATGAACATACTTACCTCTTCGCGCCGATTCTGACCTAGCTTAAGCCTTGTGTTTTTCACTACTTCTTCAGGAAAAACAGTAAGAATCTCAAATAGAATAATTTGAGTTGCTGTGTCTGTCGGATTCGATGGCGCTAATCTGCAAGACAACACGGCAATGAGCCTTTTGTATTAGGAAATTAACGTCCAAATTATTCAAGAAAACATCATTAATCAGACCATTATAACCCTACAATTACAAGAAGGTTATTATGATTTCTAATCAGACTTAATCGGTCCGAATCCTCTAGTTTTACTAACGATAATGTATTATATATATTATATAATATATATAATAATAGACTTATCTCGCCTAAGCTAATAGGGAGGTGTGAATTACAAATATAATCAAAACAAACTACACTAATATATCTTGATAAAGCGAAGATAACTCTGTCAAAAATTATTTAGAATGGTATGCAATAGACAAGTATTTCTTGATTAAATGACTGCGATTTTCCGACTTCTGAATATCTAAGACATTACGGTAACTGGACTATCTGACTGAATCATATTGCTTTGTTGAACTACACGTTAAACTACGTTAAAGAACCCGACCTAGTCGATCCTACACTGTGCTCAATTACACACATTGCATACATCCTACTATTATATAGTATTATAAAAAAAGCCGATACCTAAACTTTAAAGTTAAAAAGTTAAAGAAATCTTATTGTAAAGTTACGGCTGTAAAGCTAAGAGAAACTTTACAATTCAACAGCCATATCATAACCGCTATGTATAACAGTCAGGGGTCTTTATTATAGTTAGCTCGACCCAGAGGTAATCGGCCATTTGATTATTAAAATTAAGTTCCTTTCTTTAATATAATACAATGCATAACGAAAATATTATCTAAGGACAAAGTTTGTACGTGCATTGCTTAAGCCAAACAAAGAATATTGATTACTTCGTTATTTTTTTCACATTATTATTAGTATATATTATGTAGTTATATTATTATAGTATTTATTATTACTATTATACTATTATGAGTCAGGTTAGATTTAGCTAAACTCGTTTTTTGAAAGCGTTCACACACGACTAGAAATGAATAGCCATAAATAAAGACCGCAGAACTATAACAGTGGCCGTTTAATAACTCGAATGCCAATAACCAAACCTCGGTGGGGGTAATGATGGTTGACTAATACGTACAGGACAAAGTACCTCGTTAGAAGGTGTACATATATGCATAATATGGTCGTGAATATATGATTATTAATAATATGAAGACCCTTACCCGCGGGCTTTTTGTATGTAATCTTTTAAATAGACCTAATGAACTACTTTTATGTATGCGAGCACCGAATCCGTACACTACGGTGTGTCACTTTGCCTAAACATGGAACACAGGAATAATGATATCCATCTGCCCGCTTACTAAGCAAATGTTATTTTAGTACCCACTGAGTGAATGATTTAGCCACTATGCGGAACAAATAAGCAGAGAATTTCACAGAAGCAACCTACCTGTCGAAGATATCGGCGATAGGATTTCTCCATTGTGACATAACAAGAGCCAAATCGGAAATCGCAAGAGCTAACTGAGTCACCACGATAAGAGGCCACTTCTTAGATAAATGATTTAATAGGGAATCTTTCAGAGATTCATAAGAGGTTACGGGCAACTCGTCAAAATTGTACTGGATCTGCAAACATTTCAATAAGTAAATTATATATACTTAGTTTGTTCTAACAGCACTAACCCTATAAGGAGTGACAAATCATACTGTTCATATATTATAGAGGAAAGCGATTGTTACAGCCTATGAACTGAAGTTTCATTCATACATGTGAAGTATGTAAAAAATCGTAAACATCAGTGTTAAATCTTGAGAAATTTATCTTTAAAATTATCTGGGCATCGATATCAACAAAAATTATATTTCGTCAATATAATCGATGATCTGTTTGGTAATTCGAACTAGTATTCAAGTGCTGTAATTGTTTTTAATAAAGTTCGATGTTTACTGTTTTGATAGCTTTTACTGGATCATAAAGCAAAAATGTGTCCGGCACTTTATATTAAATATAATAATCACTATTTCTAAATTAAATGTCCATTGAACAAATAGTACACATTAGAAAAAGGTTGACGCTCGAATTCCGTGAAGTAAAGGATTTCATACGAAACGCAGTTAAATATTTTATCCGTACCTAGTAGAATTTTCATGTTAAACACGGCTTGGAAACTTCTTTTTTACCTTATTTCTCATCATTTGGGCAGCACAGTGGCAACTCACTATATTGGCATTCCGATGAAGCAATTCATCTGAAATCTAAGGGTACAAAATAGACCTGCTATTGGAATGAAACTTTTAACCATCGAACACCCAGCACACATATAGTGGCACCACGGCATTATGTCTTACTTTTTGAAGGTTTAATTCTCAAAGTCGAAGCTTCTTGAGTCCTTTTTCTATAAAGAATCAACACAGACGTACATATACGATACAAACAGTTTTCGATAAGTTTGCATCATAAAATATTACACATAACAAATACATTTTATTTTATTTTTGAATCCTAATCGCCATAACCATCTATGTTAGAGAAGAATAAATATTTTTATTTAAAAGAAAAACGTTTTAAGAAGCTTGCAGTCAAATGACCCTACGATAACAGGGTATTTTTGCTAAACTGTATACCAACCTTCCAAGCGTAAACGGAATTTTGCAACTGCTCTAGCCATTTTGCTGCCTGTTCTTGCTGATATGTGTCTTTTGCCTCATTCAGAGTTTGGATGGCGGCCAAGGCCACTTCACAGCGCGGTTCGGTCTCCATTATATGCGCATGTGATCGCTCTGTTACACTCGTCGCAAATTTCAGAAATACAGAAAATTAGATGACTTCTCGAAAACCGCAAAGCCTGCACCACATGCATACACTGCATAGTACAGGATCGAAAAACACATTGAAACAGAACACGACTGTCTGAGTCAGTTTACAAGTTAAGTTAGTCTAATCTATGTCGAGCTGATACTCAGATTCTAGCGGAACGAAAAATCAGGACACGCGCGATTACGTGTAGACCATTAGGAACTTCTATTTTCTTAGATCATTTCCACTTTGCCTGAAACTATGGCCTGGTAAATTTCATTTGTCTACAGTTTGATTTGATTAAAATTGGTTACTTCGAAAATGTGGTAACTGTCGCAAACTTACACGGAGTTAAGGAAGCATTTATTTTAGCTTCAAAACATCCCGCATTAAGGCATATTTAGTCTCGAACATAATCATTGAGTACAACTTAGCGCATTCGAACCCCTCTATTGAGTAGGGCGCGAGAATATATGCAGATAATTTCACAAGGGTATAGAGAGCAAATTCCGCCTTCTATCGATATTCAAAAACCGGCATAAAGAATGTGACTGACAGTTCGGCGGAACTCTAGAACCGTCTATTACAAGCCATAAAATAATAATGGAGCAATGCTTGGAAAAACTAACTATTCTAACTATCTACCTCTATTTATTATTACAAAAATAAGTGACGATCTCCAAGGACAGTCTCGTTGTTTGATCGTTAAGATCTATAGAGAATGAATAATAATCCACTTACTTTTTTTTACTATCGGCACCTAAAGCTCATGCCCACTGCGTGACTTCCACTCGAAAGCCGACCTTGTTCGAAATAATTTTGTATATAGCAATGAAGCACCTTATTGATCACATGTATACATGCTAACAAGAGGTGCAGCTCAAGCACTGTACATTGAAAAAGTATCACCTTGTTTTACCCCACGTAATTTAATACTACACATGGTAGTCACTAAGATAGTCACTAACCGCTCTTCTATATAGTCAACGAGTGTTTGTGAGCAATGCTAATGAGTCACAAAGAGCCATTAAAATGCAGATCTGTCTGAATCACTCTTTTTGTAAGCAAGTGGAACTCTTCTAAGATCAGCAAATATTAGGTACGGACTCGTCATCTGGTAATCGTACAATTAACAGCACAATTCCTGCTGAAACAACGGTACAGCCTCAGGCACAGTTTCCATCACTGCCACTGCTACACAATGCTAATGTTTTTATTATGTTGCGGTCTCGAACAATCCGACATGCGTCCGCTATTTAAGGATCCGCTCTTTTTGGCGTCAATCAACTTTTCGAAACGAAAACATTTTCCTCGCTGGAAACAGTCTGGCAGCCAAAACAGACAAATAGATTATTTCCCTCAGACTGCAAGTTCAATCTAAAAACATGCGAGAGAGCTGTGGAAGAGCAACATTATTAAAAGCTGTAATTAAAAAAAGTATTGCAAATAAACAGTGCGTTGTAATACAAGGACTCTAAATTTACCCCACTTGAAACGAATATTTGACTTAGGCCCTTCTAATCAAAGATAAATACTTTATTAAATGTTGGTGAAAGTTATCTATACACAAGTTTTTGCTAAAAAAGGCTATAATGAGTTCAACTTGAAGTTCCTGGTAAAAGAACTGCGACATTTTTTTACTGAACAAAATAAGTAGATGTTTTGTTGTAATATTTTGGTTAATGAAAAAAAAAACAATATGTGCAAAAAGTTAGAAAGAGTGTAGCAGATCAATGTAATAAAGGAGTCGAAATTATCACTTAATATTAGGACTTTTGATATCGGTCGTAATTGCACCAAAGTGATGCTATCTTGCATTATCACTACTTAATCATACTACGTGTTATCGCTTGCTATGTTATTTTCTTTTCAGCCTCTTGAGAAGTTTTTTTAGATTGCATAATATCTTGTAATGTAGCCTTCTAAACTAGCTTTTCAATTATGCAGTTACTCGCTATGGGGCCCTTCTTAATGCCTTTGGCATTAGTGTTGGTCTAGTTATACTCATGGAATCAAAATTGTACTGTGCTTGATGCAAGTGAGTTTAATCATTCTACCAATTTTCTGGGAATTCTAAGTTCGAAGTCCACGCTATCGATTCCGTTAAATTACGTGATGTTTGTTTGAAAGCCAAGTACTCACACTGTTCTTTGCTTTTCGAATTTGATCTGCTAGCATAGTGTATTTTCAGAAATAAATGTTTTTTAAATTCTTATAGGTTTTGTGCTAGTTGCATTGACACAAGGAAAATGTAAGTGTCTTTTGCATTTACTATACGATATATATGGCTATATGAATATTATATTATAACGTGCATTGATTATGACAGTACACATACAATTACCAGGCGTAGACATGAACAAGTGCAACGTGAACTACATTTCGGCGTTAAATCAGATTCAAGAACTAAAGGCTTAGAAATTGAGTGTAACTAAAAAAGGTTTTGTCATGAAAATATATATTTTATTATCGATTAATGGTTTCCATGTTTTTTCAAATCACTGTTTTGCAAGCTGCAGCTTCATATATATGTGTGCATATACATATATGTATATATATACATACGTAACGAGAGATATATATATATATATATATATCTCGTTATGTATAGTTTATTTTATTTCTTTTCATACTATAACTACTTACTTCAATTTTTAATTTTATTATTTAATCTTTATACACCTATAATGTACTAATTCTTTCGGAGTTATAATACATTATTGTGCTCATTCAGCTATTACTTTCATTACACAGTCTGTAGCAATATTATTCCACATAAAGTGAATATCGTGATTTCTTGGTGATTCTTATAATATCTGATCGAATCTCAATGACCCAAAAAATTAGAAACTGCCACGTCGATCTTATTGTTTCCAATTATTTCCCTTTCATAACGAGATGTTTTACCAATTCTTGCTTCATCTTTACTGACCACACTACACCGTGTTTTCCTGTTGCTGAAATGTTTAATTTATATTCGTCTTATGGTCAAAATATCAGCCAGTAGCTAACTTTTTGTCAGCTGTCAATCGATGTACGCCGCAATTTTGCTTACTGATCGCATACACCTTCAGATTGCTTTTCTTTTTCTTTACTTCATTTTTCTTCTACTGTCTTTACTCTTTGTTGAACTGTCCCTTTTGATACATTTACCTCTCCTTATTTCGGTAGTCTGGTAGAGTATCGAAACAGAAAGCGCTACTGTATCGCATTATGAATATGCGGATTTTGCATTATTTACTCGTCCTTGCAAAACTATACTTTTTTACCTTGCGGACTGTATGTCGATGTACGTTTACATTATATTATATTGCTAGTACTAGTTAGTAATTTTCGTTAGTACTAGTTCGATTTTATGGGTGTGAGCTTTGAGTTAATTTTACGTGTTGGCAACGTGTGCAAACGTATGCTTGATTTTTTCGGAAAGTGCAGTTGGCTCGATCGCGAAGTCCGTCCTGTTAGTGCTATGTATCAAATTATCAGAACAAATCATTAGATACATGTTTACTACTTTGCCCGTATTTTTCAAGTTTCCATGTTTCCATTGCTGATAGAATTGCATTTAACGAGTGTGTATATAAATAAAGTGTGCTATGGCATTTATGTAGTTTCAGGCGGGTTCACTTGAATTTAAGAGAAGAATATTTCAATATCTAATGGCACACCAATAAGAGCTATAATGGATATTGTGAGCGTTTCTTAGAGTTTTGTATTTTTCTCTACCATAAACGGGCATTATTAGTTTTGAACAATGTTGAACCGGTTCATTTGATATACGTTTTACACAGGCGATAAAAAACAAAACGCGTTCTAGGATAGTTGAGAAAAAACATTCAGTGAGAGCACAGACAAACAAGTCACTAATATTTACCATAAACTGTCTCGCGCGCAAAGAGGCGTTATTAATAACGTTGTGGACCACATAAAGCACGATCCATGACTTATAATAATAGTACAGCAGGGTAATCAAGTTGGAATTGTTCCGAATACGGAGAAATTTTAATTTACGCGCCCTTTCGTTTACTACGTTGGCCAAGCCTTTTTAAGTAATCGAAAGGTTTTATGACCAGAACGAATATATATACAAAGCCACAAACAAATTAGGAAGTACTGAATAAATTGAAAAAACTACAGATCTCAATATCAATTTTTCGTTTCTCTGATTCAGGCAAAGTTCCAAAGCTAAAAGGGCAATCAGTGCCATTACGTAAAATTACCTGGTATCATACTGAGATAAAAGCAATAATGAATGATGTCGTGGCTACAGACAATTTTCGTTTTGATTAACGGCTGTTCTCCTCTCAAGAGTCCTTACATTTGGCCTTGTCAAACTTGGAGGTTCTGCTGCAAATTCTCGCGTCCTGCAAGTCTAAATTACCATTTCTAAAACGCAAACCATTTTCAAAGAATCTCACGATCGATTATACCCTTTTCGTGTAGAGCATAAAATGTTCGCGGGCTTTGTGCTGTCTCGCTTTTTGCTCCGGTAGAAAGTATTAACAAGATGGTGTCAAAATGCACTTTTTTTGTGATAACCGGGATATCTATCTCTCAAGACTTGCTATGCTACGTGCTTCATGTTCGAACAAAACAGATGGGGACCCTTTTTTGCATCAACACAGCGCATATGTTAGGGTCATGGGCCAAAAAGCGATGGTACCAGATGCATTATTGTAATGTGATTTCGTAACTATAGTAAATTAACCCATCACACCGCAAAAATTATGAAGCGAATTACTAGAACAATAACAGACGATTGTTCCTGGATTTACTCCAATAATAAAATCCAATAAAGGCTCTACTGCACTGTAATGGCCAAAGATAGAGACGTATTTATGAACTGATGCAATTACGCAATGCATAAAGGTTTTCCCTTTTAACGCAAGCTCATAATCATCTAGAAAAAAAAAAAGAGAGAGGACGTAAACATTTTCACCGTAGGCACACTAAACTATTTAGTCTTTGGTCATTATGTTCAATTGGTATGTTACGTGCAAGTAAGGCGTTGCTGGAAGTATTTCAGCACTTCAGGACGGCATATTTCCGCAGATTTTAATAGGACTGTGAAGAATTTTATTGACCAAATACCATGCAGTTTATTTTATCTACACGAAAACTGACTGGCAAAGCTCGCCTCGTAGAAAGCAACAAAAGGTATGCGGAAAGAATGCACGCAGTATTCTATAATGCCGTATTGCTTTACTGAAATGGAGAGCTATACCAAAAACGATGGAACTAATTCAATAGCCAAACGATTTTACTTGAAGGCCTCTGTTTTTCGAATTTTACGTGTCGCTGTCAGGCATTTATCAGACAGCGTGCTCCCAGCACGAAACAACGAAGTGTGTCTATGCGCGAGCTCGAACTTAGACTACCGTTGAAGGGCTATAAATACGACTAATTCAGCTAAAATTCCTGTTAACACAAAAAAAAAACATTTCGATTGACAACATAATATATAAATGATTTTTAGAGGAGGGGAAGAACGGATCATGGAATATAAAACAAAAGCGAAATTAAAAACGACATTCACAACTCGACAGCACATTTCAAATATCAAATAGACCCATGGTGGCGCCTGGTACAAACACTTATAGCACCCACCATTTTACGGTGGCATCTTACGAAGAAGAATAAAACAGGTATGACATCGAGACTTAAATGAAGCTAAATACAGAGATACTTAATAAGGCTAGGTACGCTTCATCAAAATGCTGGCGCTTCACAAGCGACACACAGATGTTATATGTTCTTGCAGTGAACATTCCCGCAAAATCAACTGAAGCGACAACAATTTAAAAAAAGCACGATTTTTTTTGCCATTTGAAACCCTAGATTTCCTAACTTCGGTTCACAAAGATTTATCTAAACTCAGTCTTCGTAGCTGTGGTTTTATTCACACAGCTCACGGGTTACCTTTTCTCGCCGCATAAAAAGCAATGCTTTGGAACTTCGCAGTTTGTACTAACTAAAAAAAAAAACAAAAAACTTGCGTAGACTGAGTTCATCGCACTAAGGCATCAGGTATTTGATTTTTTAATAATGTACTACCAACGTCTTTTAACCACTGGAACCTATAAATTATTTTTTGTCGTACTGAGTGATTTGTATAGCTTATATGGGTTACTTGCGCTACAATTTATTTACTAAGTTTTAAAGGAATTCAGATTATCACAAGTATTGGTTTTTAACTGCGTTGGGTAGAATAAGAAATCTGCTGGAACATTTTTGCTCATCAAGTGCTTAGACGATTCGTCGTTTGGAAAGGTCAAGAAACTCGATAGGTGTCCTAAAACTAGACCAGCATCTAAAAATAAGGCGTCTGCATGATGGAAAATTGTAAGTGCTAAGGTACACAAAGGTAAGGTTTTCAGCATTTGACAAGCGCAGCATTTGAGTATAAAAACGAATGTTAGTTGAGCAGCTCAAGTCAATCAGTCTCCTAGAAGCTCTCGTTCAAGAAAATACAAAGAGGAACAAAAAAAATTGAGGCCTTGAAATGACACATAAGGGGTGCTTTAAAGTTTGCTTAATTTAAATCGAAGAAATTAGAGCATCACAGAATACAAACCATGTATTTATATCATAATTGTGTGCGGTTACGTATGCAAGATAGTGGACGCGGCGCGCAAAAAAATCAGCAACGTAAAGAAAGATGCCGACAGCAGGGGGCTACACAGGGCGTGGGCATATAGGGAAAGATTACCGGTTTGCTGCATACAAGCTATCGGGCTTTTTTCATCATCTATTTAGAACATCGCAGAGGCGTCGGAGTGCTGTGTCGAGATTCAGAAATGGTGTGGGTACGACTCGATGCCGTAGTGGTAAAAGGGTGGAAGGTAAAAGGCAGGTGTGCGGAAAGAACTGTGCATACTGGATTGTCGCCGGCGTTGTGCGATAGTGAAAATTTAGACATTAAGTAGACAAGAGAGAGAGAAATCGAAGTCGTAGAAAAAAAAACACTTTTAGCTGCGTTATTAAAAATTGAGGCGCTGAGAGTTTCGTTGACTAAAATACGCCAGATAAAGTTGTAGACAATGAATTTGCAGATCGTGAAAGCCAACGAATGGTTTTCTGTTTTGTTCGATGTAGCGCTACTGCAGACTTTATAAACCTTACTGATGTAAACTATATGGCGTATGTAGTCTAGGCCATTATAAAGTGGGGAGGTAAGCCGCTTGATCGGACAGATTCGCCAAAGAAATGTAAAGCACGGAGGGTCACTGCTAATAAAAACAAAAATTATGTTAGCCAGTTATATTCCGCTATTCTCAACAGGGTATCGCATGATTTCCTAAACACCCACGGACAACTGACTGAAATTTCTTTTAGCCATATCTCTTGGAGACATTATTAAGACAAATGAAGGTGTACTGTATTGGCAGGTTCCGCCAAGATGCAATAAACCAGCAGGAAGGTTAATGTTTGACGACGAGACATGCGGTGTGATTGGGACGGGCGCACGTGAGTGAAGCGGGATCTAATGAATTTGTTGGATAGGGTTGAAGTGAAGATGCCGTTGGGGAAGAACATGACGGAAGCCAATCGCGATAAGCCGATCTCTATAGGGTTCGATAAGAGCTTGTACACAACGTGCGAGAGCCGGCAAACCGAGTAAGTTACTTCGTGAAGCACAGTTGGAAGTTGTGATTCTTCCGAAATCGAGTTTGCAGCATTGATCCTGTGGGTGAGTAAAGTTTTCGTAGAAACTAATCTTAAAAGCCACGACCCGAATATCGCAAATAAAGTTACGGAGAATGCAGTGAAAGATGGCGCTATAGCAAGATTCTCTCCATGCCAGTGGTGAAGATAATTCTGTTGGATAATATGATGGCGTAAGTTGATATGTCCTAAAAAAGCGTGGGCGTGCAATTTGCTTTGGAGTAGAAGCTCCTGTAGCGTTTAAACGTCGTAGATTGTCGATGTGGGGTGCGATTACCTTTTGGCTTCTCTACAAACTTGATCCTTGACCATCGTCTATAGCACTCATCACAGTGCGTTTATTGGTCTGCTTTCATTAGTTAATAGTTTTCTCGTGAGCTTATCACCTCACTTCAACCACTCTTCGGGTAGTGCTTGAACCTGACGAATCTCTTTACCCATTCTGAGGGGGCATCTAGGAGGCCTAAGAGCCATGTGAGTGTTCTGTACTTGGTTTAAAGCAGAGCAACTGGTTAGCAAGGAACATTATCCTCTGAGCTTTCTGCACGTAAGGTGCATGAGTCCGCAGTAACGACGGAAAAAGCCGTGCTTTGTTAGGAATTGCTCGAGAAAGAAGTTGAGCAGTGCTCCTTGTCTCTTCAGACAGAGCCTCATGTCCGGAATGACGTCTCTTCCACTTCAGGCGTGCCGGGTTGAACACGACTTATTCTACTAACCCTGGAAAAGTGCTTTTCCCAAATTTGTTGGGTAGCTTTTGTGGGTTGCCTTTCTTTTTTCTTAAGACTCCAAGGTATGATGTCTGCTAAAATTAAAGCGATTGTTGCACTAACTATACGGTAAGCTTTGGAGACCCGTAGAACAAGCATTTTTTGAGATTTTCAAAAGATTTCTTAGATTTTCGCTTGCAGGTGATTTTGACTGTATGGTATGTTTAAATTGTGCCGTAACCGATAAATGTAACGGAAAAATCGAGCCGTAGCACGATTCGCTTTAGTAACGGTATCATTGGTTTAGAAAAGTGTACTGTTACACTTAAGAGATTATCACTTAATAAAGGAAATTAATTAATATCCCAACGAATCTACGTAGCAACAAGACCAATTACGATACACGTTAATATCACGTACTTGCGCAATGTCCAGTTCTTTATTAAGAACACAGTGTCAGTATATTTGTATGCAGATCTCTATAAGACAGCTTCTGCTAGGTACACAAAAGAAATGTGCAAAGAACAATGTGCACCCAACTCCAGACGACAATACGAGTCGCTGAAATTATACGAATATGAAAACAACGGTAATTATGTGCTACCGTTTTGTCATATTCTATACGGTATCATCAGATTTCACATGCCTACATATCCATCTGTATCCAAAAGCCGGTGGACACTTTCGATTTGTTCTGTCGAAATAGTTGATTCAAATCCAAAATACGTGTTCGGATACCCCTGTATACAGAAAAACGAACCCCAATGTTGGGGAAGACAGAAGCACAATGTTACGAGGCGCAACGATTAGCGAACGATAGCTGGTGTAAATAGACAAAATGTCGGACGCAATATTGTATCCTTAGACTGCATATCCGCAATAATTATATCTTTAAGGGTATATCTTCCCCGAGGCCCTCTACTAACATACTGCAATAAATACAGTAATTTTAAAGACAAATCGGCCTAAACCACCGGAGTCCGTTCGCCATACGAACTCGGACATCAGTGGCGGATCTTGACAATGGTACCCATACTTCAGAGATGCATGTCTGTTTAACTGCCATAGAACACTTACCAATTTCATGCAGCATTCTGGATGCATGAAAAACTGTCGTGATGCTTGGCAGATGTAGACAGCCTCAGATATTTACATAAGCTCGCTGGTCAAGGGCCCTCCAGAAATATTATTATGATGCTTCATAATAATGGTGAAACTAGTGAAACTGAATCCATGGCATTATGCCTTATAAAAGATCGAGCAATCAGCATATTTTTGATGCCTTTAGAATTGGCGATCTGCATTCGATTTATGAATGTGTGTGTGAATGAGTGAAAATCCTGTGTCCTGTACAATGAAGTATGTGGCGCTTTATGCTTTACAGCCAACCTTCAGTAGATATCGCATCTGTAACCTAAAACGGTCGACGTAATATTTGATGTATACATCAACAATGCCAGGAGGTACCTTGCATCGTTGATTATTAATTAAGAAATTTGTCGAAACGAGAAATGTCACATAAAGAAATATTCTCTGAGAATTGGAATCATCGGGGACTGGAGACTTTCTCTGCTATCGTATTCTATAAACACTAGAAAAGCATCTTTAAGCATTCGATATTTGCGATGCACTGGGCTATGCGTTAGTCCATTTCAAGTCACACCGGTGGCTTCTGTGAGAAATACGAGCTGAATATGAAAACAAGGAATTTATTTACCCAAGATGAAGAACTTGGCTAAATGCTGACTGCGACTGAGGAAAACCACAATCATTGAGCTGTAAAGAATTATATAAGAAAAAAAAACGTTATTGAAGTTTTTCGTGCTTAAAACAAGGCGAAATAACCGAAATAAAATAACCGTATCATTTACTGTGGAGTTTCATTACATCCGGCTGAACAGGGTACAGATGACCTGTTTTAAGTATGGGGCCCACCTTAGCTCGGATGCGATTCGAAATAGTATAGATGATCGTTTTCTGACATAACGATTTATTTTTTTAGATTTACAGGGATAATACTAGACTATTATTTAATTCCGCAATAATACTTTTCTAGCATCCGGACAGATAATTGCAACGCAAAATAAAATTCAGTCTTTGAAGTTCTATATTGTGCAATGTGTTGCTTGTTTTTAACTTTAGCAGTAATGATCTTATCATCGGGAAAAGGTCAAAAAAGAGCCTTCCAAGTTGTTTCAAGAACAGAACAGCAATGAAGAATGTTGGCCTTGTTACCCCCAGAGAATATCTTTCGTCTACTTGATATAATAAACTTACATGAGGCTTTTGCAAACTATGCGATTTGTTTACGTCTAAAAATGGCCGCTCAATTTTGAATCGAAATACCAAATACGCGTTCTGTATTTTTCATGAGGTTTTGAAGCTTGAATTACTGCACCAAGGTATTACGATGAAGCTGTATAACGATTAGCGAAGTCGAAGATCATCGCTTTCGGGTAGCCAGGAAAGTTTAGGATTTTACGTGCAGTGCTTCCGTAAAAAAATTCTCAGCGTAACACTGTATTTAAAAACGGATCCTGGTTTTTTTCGTAATATAAATGGCTTTCTTTATAAAACTTTAATTATGACTCTAGCCGAACCATTAATTTAATCGGGAAATTTCACTTAAAAAACATATTTAGTTTTTCATATAAAGTTTCTAACCTAGGCAAAACTGCACTAGAGCATTATACAGAAGCAGATATAAATACTTACATAAATACCATGATGAAATATTTGAGTACATATAAATAACATGAATACGAATACGATGTAACAGGAAATGCATACATTTAAGATATTACACATCGGAATCATGTAGGAAATATAAGAAGTTGTGTGCACTTCAGATCTACTATGTGGCAGGAGAACATTTACCAACAATTTCTGCAAAAGTGCGTTTGTCATTCAGGCTATCATGCAATATTTCGAATCATGGATTCGACAATTTGGTTTAAAGTCTGCTTCAAAAAATAATTCTGATTACGCCAATGAAAAATAAAAAGTTGATGTATTATGCACGATAAACATCAGATAAGATACGACACGTTGGCAAAGGAAATTTTGTGCAGGCAGTTCCAGGTGATGTTCATAGAAGTATTAAGTGAAAATGATGATTAAGTGTATTTTGTGACTTTACGACTATACGCGAGTTGTGATAACAGGTTTACGTTTTAAGCGAAGCCAACCCTGAAATAAAGGGAACGAGCATTTTCTAACATAATGATTATTTTAATTTGTTAAGTTCACAAAGATTAACCGAGAAGAATCCTATAATATATTTACAAGCCTCCATACTTATAACTCAAGTAAGATTCAACCTATCAACCCCTGTGTTACGCTATGGGCTGACCGCTTTGACACAAGGAAAATAACTTCTGTTCTATTGATATTTTTTTGCTAGGAATCGACGACATAGCTTTATTTTAAAATACCTTTCTAAAACTTATACAATGATATTTACAACTAGAGTATATAATTTCAGCAAATCTTCAAAACATTAGGCTATGGGCTACTCCAGCGACTTTGAGAAGTTTAGCTATATCAGAGGTTTCAATGGGAATTCAGAACAATGAATATTCCCCTCAACATTATAGGTTCGATTGACTCCTAATGAAACGCCTTTCCCCGATTTCGGGTAACTATAACTCAACCTCTACGGATATGGCCGTATCTAGCAAAAAATAGTTGAGGTTGAAAAAGCTTAAATTTACCCGCCAACATACACCCTGCACTAAAGTCGTCTGTTGCAGTTTAAGAGTCGTCTGCCGATTTAAGATGGCGGGTGAGTGGTAAAGGCAAATTATTATTACTATTTAGGGGTTCTAAAAGTGTCGCAGTGTCTAATAATAGAGCCCTGACTGAGCCGTCGTCGTCACCCAATGCATGTGTCTATCGTGCCTGCCTTTTTATTTTATCCGTATGCGTGCTATTTGTTAAAAGAATAAATGGTATAGTAGTGGCTGGTGGCCAGTAAGTAACGTGCAATTTCGACAAACTGGAGAATATGTGAAGCCGGTTTCAATGGTGTTATATTACGAGCACAATATGTGCGCCAAATATACACTCTCCGTGACAGTAGATCGCCAGCCATCAATGACTAGTACGTAAGAAGTTCATTATATAATCTATTGCCTTATTTCCTTGCTAACGCAATTTCTAACAGACTAGTTTTTTTAATTGCATTCGAATATTGTGCTGAAGGTGAGAAGAATTTGTGGCATACATATGTATGAAAAAGGCAACGCAATGTACATTACTTTCGGGGTGTCTGAATGTATAAATGAAGTGACAATGTTGAGCTTGGTTAAAGTAATTGTCATTATTTTGTTCTGAAAAAGATTAATTCATAAAATAATAGTTAAAAACGTTTATCACTTCTGCTTAGTGGAATTGCTAAGTGATAACAGCAGAGACATTAAACAGTGGGTCCTTTGATCCAAATCTTACAGACTAAAGCAGTACTGATGTTTAAAAATTGTTCACTGAGGTTATTTCAATGGATTTGTTAAATAATCCTAGTCCCTTCTCGACACCCACAGTTAAACCACATTTAATAAAATTCATCAGGGACGTTTTAGGGAGGGGTTAATCACCCGAAGCTCTTTTTCCTTTTTCCTACACTTTTATTCTGAGCTGCATTTAGGTTCTTTGATTCTTTAACTATACTTAAATGAAGATGTGTCTGTGTGAACAAAACTCGTCCTATGATCGTTAGTATCGGTGTGGTTGTTTTGTTTCCTTGCCACACCAAAGTGGTGATTGACTTCGCCAAATAATGGATTTTTAAGTGCAGTTAACCAGTTAAATGCTCAGCAGATATGATTAAAAAGCATTAGATATATATCATTGTCTATCTTTTCCACTCCAAATATTCATGGAACATTTATATGCATAGTATTGACACCAATAAATCTTCACAGCACATGGTCAAGATGGCCTTGGCGAGAAACGATAAAGGAAAAAGCTTGCACAAAAAGGCTAGATTTTATTATAGCATCTTAGCATTCCTATAATATTTCCATTTTGTGAAATCTCCAAATGTTCCATGTTTGTGATTTACTGTTCTATATTGTACCCTTCGACATTTTACTAAACACCTTATGCTTTATGCATTCAATGTCAGCACAATCATTATCATCGCGAAATTCAATTGGTTTGCTCAGTTTAAGTAGAAATTATTTTCCTTAAATTATTTATATAAATCCATAGATTTGTTTAAAAGACCTGAATACAATACACTGATCGTTTAATGTGTGGAAGCCAAGTTCATCAATAAAAGACGGGATGAGCTCTAACTTAATTCTACAACGTTTAATACGATAGCTTTGTAATACATGTTTCATGAATCTACATAATGTAAACGATTTATTACATGTTTTACTTGTTTAAGTAAAATACCTACTAGATAATAATAATAATAATAAAAGGTAAAACAGAAGCCTTAATAGATTAATGGAACCATCGGGACTGACGTTAAAGTTTTACAGGTTGTATTTACTGAGATTGATTTCTAATGAAGACTAAGCTAGCACAAACGTACTGTCCTATATGACAATATTGCTGGTATACAGATAGCTACTTACTGTTTCCATTGACAGATGACAGGGGATCGGAATTCTTTAACATGTTATATATCTACATCACGATGGATTGATAAGTCTAACAGTTTTGCTGTTGCGTCCGTTATTCTTTGTAAGATCCACATAAATCTAATGATTGAGTGTGTTGGATAAGATCTTTGGGAATTAATAGAAGTAAAGTGACATGTCTCTATCATATTATGGATTTTTTGGCCAACATGATTGACTCAGCCAAAGTAATGCTGAGTGAAGCGTGAAACTAATAGCGTAACTCCAACAACTTGCATTGCCGTGTGCTATAAAATCGATGTTTTTGTAATTATGTTTGTCAATCATGATTAAATTGTCGGTATTGAATCCTAAATTACAAAATTAAAAATTTCATAAATTATTTAATTAGTTTTGATTTTTGTAATTGCAGTGGCCATTGGTTCCTATTGGCGCTTCTGCTCTATTTCTGTCGATGCTGTGAGGGGCAGAAGCCAGCAAGTCTATCGACCCAAACATTGTCCACGTAGGTCATATTTCGAACGTCGGTGATAAACAAGTAAAAGTATAAAGATTATAATATCAAAGGTCTGGATGACTGGCCAGCTTCGATCGAAAAGTTGATCGATCGGAGCTGGCGACCCGTGAACGACTCAATGATGATGTCGCAGCATCGACCGCCGCGGGCGCCGCCTAAGCCTCTCGGCGGATCTCCGGGACCTCCGTTAGGAAACAGAAACTCCTCACAGCCATTGGAGACAGCAGCAGCGGCCGTACAACAACAAGCATCCTCGCTACTCACAGGTAATAACTAATTAAACAAAAAAAGATTGGCACTGTAAGGATTTCGGTGACATTAATACTATAACATCGGTATCAAGCGACTGACATCGCTCGACCTGAATGATAATGAGGTGCAGAATGTTACTGCATAGAACAACCTTAGTAAATATGTTTAAACAAACGAAATTGTAGCCGATCAAACTCACGGGCTTACCACTATGTGGCAAAATAAATAAATACTCAAAATTTTACGTTTCGTGCTAAGGTTAGGTATTGCTGCTAATCGCGCAGGTACTGTGGTAGTAATTTGTACTTTGTACGTCTGTAGGTTCTCGGTGTAATTTTTGGAAGTTTGAAATATCAATAAGGTATTCCCAAACGCAAGTTAATCCAAGTTTCCTCGTCAGGCTAAACTGCACGGATAATAGCTTACATGAGCGCCATTTTTAAGACTATTTTTGATGTATATAAATTTAGTTGCTTTAACGAAAGAAGGGGTAAATTGAGATGTTGTTGCTCTGTAAGGGCGGTTTCTAACTTGTATCCCAGAAAAAATATTATTTGGGGTGTAGTGCTAAAACCCTTATAAGTAGACACGGTACAGTTGCTTTTGAAAAGTAGGAAATGCATTCATCTGTATAGTCGATAAGAAAATGTTAAGTAAAAAAAAAAGTGAAATGTTGACGCTTTGGATTGACTTGGTTCAGAGCTTCAATGTTTATTCATTACTTAGAACACCAGAATAGGTAGTCCGTTCAGGACTGTAGCTGCTAAATCAATCCCATAAGAGTCAAATTTCCTGAAACTTAACTCTGTTTCTAGAAGTGATTTTATTTGTAGTACATTTCTGCTTGCGCTATAACGTTAGATTTGCCCGCGGATTTCGCTCCGCCATAACCTAGTATCTGATAGAAAATTCCCTGCTGGTAGAGGACTCCATATTGTTTGGTAGTGGTTAGCTTGCTTTCTGCAAGAATGAACGATGTGCGACAAACGAACACATAAATAGTGAATTTTTGGTAACATATTAAAGCGTAACTTGCTAGCTTTTTCCCGTACCCACTTCACGCTTTTGATGATGAGGACGAGAAGAACGACTTGTGGTCGTTGGTTAGCCCAAGACCTATTGCGTATTAAGCGATTTGGCAACTCTCTTTGCGACAACCTTTCTTCATAAGTTCAAAGGAATAACAACACCAGCCCTGTAATGGATCACGTTATGCAGTGCCAGGCACGTACATGAAGTTTTAGTATTAAAACAGAATACAATTTATGGGATTCTCTACGTGCCTGATCTAGCCGTTCTGCACGGCTTGGGTGATGAAAACGGCTTATTAGTCGGTGTGGCATGGTGGTATCCGTCTGTCGGCTGAATTGAGTCCTTTTTCACAGGCACTTCTTTCTGACTTTGCTTTGGAGCAACATCAGTTCCAAAGGAGTACATCATAACAGCTGCACAAGAATACATAGACATTGAGCTTTATTAACGTGTTCGGAGGTATTTAACAGGCCAAAAAATTTAAATTACATTTATACAGTATTATTGGATGACGTTTTGGTATGTATTCAAATTTTTCGCTGTCTACAACCGTAATATGATTAGATGTCAAAACAAGTTACTGTGAGTACCAAAGCTTTTGAATGAAGTAGATCACAGTCAATATGCTCAGTGTTGGCTCAATATAGGATTACCCAAAGCGCGTGTTAAAAAGACTGAAGTTAAAGAATAAAAACAATAATGGATTCCCCGTTTAAAAGTTGCCGGTACTGTAGTCAAAACATAAGTTATTCTGTGCCATTAATCAACAAAAGCATCAAGTTGAAGAGGAAACAACTTCGGTAATAATGTAGAGTATATTTAGGCGTGAGCTGATGCTCACACTAGTGATGAAAGTCATATGCATTTGTTACGAAATATTGCCGGAAAAGCAAACAGTCGATGATATCGGATATCTTGAATTTTTGAAAAGCCTTATGGATGCATGGCGCGGCAGCTGACTACACACGTGTGCGGTTACTCGACGACAGTGTACGACCTCATGGCTATATTTCAATCACTGCCTGGGGGTTAAGGAAGACAGCACCAGCTAACGCCTTCAGCCCTCTTATTCTCCAGACTATGTTCGGGTAATCCCGACCTTGGATGGTCTAAAGAGGGCTTCTGAAAAATGAATTTCCTTAAATAAGCCATTGACAACGAGATTAGATATGGTAATGTTAATCAACATATACACAGCTTTTGAGAAAGTGCCAAGTGTAAAAAAGTGGAGTACATATAGCACATACCAGCAATAGTTCTACTTTACATGGTTTAAGCCTTCGTTTTCCTATTAAGAGAAATAGCATTACCTGCGGCAAGTTGGCTTTATGGCAGCTAGGCGGGCAGATGGGCATACGTGAGAGGTTACTATTTTACAGATAGATAAACAGAAAAGCACAGTTCCAGCGCCCGATTAGCCCGTTTGACTACCCGGCCTATGTGGGTCTTTCGGCTTGATAGCGCAATGGCCGTGTCACCAGCCAATTCGACAAGCCACTCTTCATGAGCTCGTAGGAATGTTAATATTATTTTGATACAAGAAGATAGAGCCCAACCTACTTTCATAGTTCTCTACCCGTTTCGTCTCTTTTAGTGCACAGAGACCATGCTGGCTTGTATCTAGTCTACAACCTTCTTTCTGCGAAAAGCCTCGTAAATTATTTGCACTTTAGAGAGATGACGTTAATTCTTAAGTAGTTGGCGCTATAGACAGACATATAATGAAAACAGCCAAGCGGTCCATCTGTTTTTTTTAACACCTTTAGCTATTTCTCTTGTGCAACCGGATCTTGTAGCATCAAAGACTAGCTTGCAATATAAGATCTCGCCGGGGTAGAAGTTACTGGACTTATCTAGGGTTTCTCTAAAAAATTTCTACGACAGTATGCATAATCACTACTTGAAATTACATTAAAATTCGAATATAGATAATGTCAATACAACAGGTAAATAAAGGCTATCTATAACTCCATTACAGTCACCCTACTGCAAAATCTCATTACTCTGTCGTAAGGACCTCATGCTCCTATTCGAATAATCTTTTTTGCAATTAACTCATTTTTCTCGCCTAATAATAATTTCTCCCTGTGTGATCAATCAGTTCTTGTATTGCATGTAACCTACTATCTGAAAAATTCTCAATTTTCTTAAAAATACTCTACAAATTTTCAGTAACTTCCACAAAAAAATATCTATTCACGTTCCAATAGAAAAAGTAGGAGAACTTCTTTTACATTTATCATAAATGAAGAAATATCCAATATTTCTTATGTTTAATTAGGTGGCGGGTCTGTGTCATCATCATCGCTCCGGTGCCCTCCGGGCTGGACCCGATTTGTGAATCATCAAGGTCACGTTGTTTACCGAACAGCTCTTGGGCACGAGATTCATAACGCAAAGCAGCTCAGGTAAACAACTGATAGAAGCATAATAAACATATTTGTGGCAGGCTGATAATTAATTCTGAACTGGTAAAAAATGTGCGGATATAAACATTAGTCAGATACTGGTGTATCTGCGCGGTGAGATAATACTGAGAATTTAAAAGTCAAGCTGCATATGCGTTGAGTCCGGAGCTCCTCACATCCTAACACCAAAAATTTTAATGATTGTGACACTGTTAAAGCTAACACCTTGACTTCTGAACAATATTGTTGTATTTATATGACGGGGTTGACATGGTTATAAATAATTTGATGCAAAGTTAAATTCATATAAGCAGAGTCACATTAAAGGGATGTCCCGGATGTATTTTTAGTTGGAGGTGTATATACCTTACCTACAACATTTTTATTGCAGAGACTTTCTTCTTTCGGACGTGACATGCAAATGTGGATTACCTTGCCCGCTGATTATAGATAAATGGTTTGACTTTAGTTCACCTAACTCCAATGGTGAGCATTAGAGCGAACAATCGAGTAAATAAGTAATTTCTCATTCTGAGTTTAATTCTAAAAAACATCTCATACAAAATAACGTGAAGTTTATTATTCGCCTGTGATACACATTTTTGCTTAGAAAGAGGTGTCGCAACCTAAACACGACTATTTGGCTTGTATATTTATATGGGTAATTGACGTCGTCAATAACTTCGATATAACCAGCTTTGTTTCGTAAAAGTTAAGTCGCCAGCTTACCAATTTTTAGCATGTAGTCGTTATTCATGTTTTCTTCTTTGTGTGTCGAAAACCGTAACTTACACGCAAACAAATTCGATATAACAATTATGCTTTTTTGCAAGGACTCCTTGACATAAAAAATATCAGACTTCTCTGTTGGTTAACATGACTTTTAATGGCTTTTATCTTAGGCCATAACGGAGATCGTTAATAGTGATACGCGCATTCAAGCTTGTGAAATATTTGTCATACGACGGTGAGCTTAAGCCCATTTACTCATGGGGCGACGCTTCCGAACTATGCAGGGAAACTGACTAAAATGTAATAAAAAATTGGAAAGACTGAATACAAAAAGGAAACGGATAATGCGAAACAAGCCATCTTGAGACTACTGGAAATATTAGCTACATGTAGATCTAATTCAGGAAAATTACTAAATATATTTGTTTTCTCTCTCACCCTAGGGGTGACGAGTTCAAGTGTGCTGGTGGCGGCCGCTGCTTCTGCCGCTGCTATGCCCTCCATGGACACCTCTTCAAGTGTCGCCGATACGGTGACGTCTTCTAACCTACAAAGCCCGCAGCTTGTACCCCCTCATGTACCACTGCCACGAGAATGTAAATATTATCTCAAATCTTACTTTCGACTAATTGTAAGACAAAAAAATTTTTCTTTGAAACAGTTTAAATAGCAAATCACTTTAAATTAATTAGACATGACCGTATATTAAATATGCGAAGTGAGTAGTACCATGCTGCTATCTTGTTACGTGTCACACTTTCATGTATGTCTCTGAACCGTGTCATATGATTACCAGTAACTTTAGACGATGGTCGTCGCCAGCTCGACCGGCGAAAGGCACTGCCTAGCATAACAAGCACAGCTGCACACGGCATTCCGTCAATCGGAATGACTAGTGGAACCACTCGCAAGAAGGCTTCGGTACGGAGAGGGCCCTACGAGGGTCTACTTGTATCTCAACTGCTTGCTAAACAGAAAAGCAGTGTTAACGCCGTCTGTGCCAGTAGCTTAGAATGCTTTGGCCAAGCAGAAATGCACGCGCAACAGACAGCACGTAAGAACGCACACTCTAGCGCTGATGGTTTTGTTAAACAGAATTCCGTGTCTACTAGCTGCACTGGACTGGTACTTCATGAGCAGGTGAGTAACGAATATTTTATGAGTAGAATACATTGATTTTCTTGGAACTACGGTAGTACAGCACCATGAAAAATGCCTTCTGTCTGTCTGTCTGTCTGTCTGTAAGATTTCTTTTGTATTTTATTCGGAATCACGTTAAGCCACCTCACTGTAACTTCCTTAGGGATTCTCGTCTTGCAGAACTTGATCGCATTGGATAAAACAATACAGTTTTCTTTCTTGGAGCGAATATAATATTGGAAGGATGAAATAATGCAATATTTTAGTGGTTCAAGTATTCATGACGTCATACCTTAGCATAATTAAAAAAAATAGTAGATATTTTGCGTAAACCATGTAAAAGAAAAGTTCTGGATCTGCTACAAAAAATGGTTGTCGATTTAGATTTGGAAAACCATTTACCACATGCTAACTTGTTTTAAAAGTCTAACAGTTCCCTGTCTAACTGCGTAGTTTTATGTTTAAGAACTTTCTGACTACTCCTGTTATGCCGAGGAACCCGGATATGCAGACGTCACAATCAACCATTACACCGGTGGTGACTGAAGCAAATGTTGAGTGTTTTTCGAGGTGTTTAACGGCAACAATGGCATATAACGAAAGCCATACTGCGACATCTACAGGTTTAATAACTGAAAAATTGGATCATGTATCCTCTCCTCCTTCCCAACACCGTCAACAGCATCCACATCTAATACAAACAGACGGAGCTGATAAAAAGGCTATGATCTTACCAAGCAACCTGGAGGTCAGGACACCAACTGAATCATTCATTTCTCGTTACAGAATCTTTTGTGATCACAGAGTTAACGTTCTGTCCGTAAAAATTAAAGCATATTTATTCCCGTCTCTATTTATTATTAAAAAAGAGCTAATGCCATACCACATATATGATGTATACTTTCTTTGAAAAGTTTTAGCTATTAATCCAATCAAAAGATACATCGGCGGCGCATATCGGTATGAAAATCTTAGACATGAAGCGTGTTCCGATCAACAGATTGGCACTGAGTGTTGAAGTGTAATATTTCAGCTGCAAACGGGAAGAGATCAACAACAACCTCTGCTGGCACAACGACAGCAGCAGCAGCAGCAGCAGCAGCAGCAGCAGCAACCATTGCTTGTAGCAACTGTTGACGCTTCTCAAATCTACCAGCAACCTCTCCAGGTAAGAACAGGATCAGTAGCAGACAACCCAAGTATAGGCTTCATGTAAATTCTTCTAGACATAGATCTAAAATATATGCTATAGGCAAAATAGTCTGAACTCATTTTATAAAAGCTATTATCCTTAATGATTACTGTATGATTCATGATTAACACTATACCAGTCATTTATTTCTATGGTGACAAAGTTTATATTAACAAAATTACTCGTTCTTTACGTTACTTTGATCGATAAGGTGTATTGTTCGCCGACTACTGGTCCGACTGCGCATGCCGGCACTGGCATCTTGCTTAGTCCTCAGCAAAGTGCTGAACTTGTATTGCAAAATAATATTAATAGCATTGGTAATATGAACAATCTAGCAGCTGCAGCTGCGAATATCAGCGGTCTGAACGGCCAAGCAGCAATGAATGGAATCGTCAACAGTATGATGCAGCACCATAATAATCACACGGTTAACGCCGTTAACCACTTGAACAATCTTAACGCCTCTGTGAGCAGTATCAGCAGTGCCCAGGTAAATTTATGTAATGAGTATTATTATTATTATTTGCAAAATTTTACCTAGCTTATACGCATTTAGTTTCATATAGTAATAAATCAATGATCAACATTCACGTTGACTTTACACAAGTACTCTGCGATCGGGCGTAAGCGTTACAAAGACGCTTTGTGCATGTTATTGGAATTAAAAAAAAAAGCAACAAATTACTGATTGCAGTTATCTCGTTCGTTGCAATATTTTTTAACCAGGTGCTACTATCAGCAAGCGCACCCCAGTTGCTGACGTACTCATCTGTCTTAAATCCCCTTCCTGTACCTAATTGCCCAACTGGAGTATCGCCCATTACAGTTTTGGGCGTATCCTCATCCATACCTCCAATAAGTATTGTCGGCGTTGGACCACCTCAACAGCTTCCTTTATCGCAAATGCCGCAACAAATGCACACCACTTTACAGTTACAAAACCATCCTCAACTGCTCAGTCCACCACAGACCACTGGCCCTCGACCAAATCAGACACAGGGTGAGTGATGAAGGTTATGTAGGTCTTTTGTATTATTCGCACTAACCATTTAGTATCGAGGATTGTAATTTATTTTTCTATTTAATTTATTTTTTTAAATGTTATTAATAACATAAGTTGTTAATTCATTTAGTGACAACGGGAGGGACCATTGTAATGACAGCAGGGCCGTATTGTGGGCCACCTGTGGGATCCACAACGGTTAACACAGTAACCTTAGATGGAACGGCCACAGCGTCCGTAAACGTGAATGATTTTGGTCCGGGAGTAAGAAGAGTGCAGCACGCGCAGTGTTCACACTATACACCACCGATGCCAGCAGGCACAACTCCAATAGTCCGCCAACAGCAGACACAACTAAATGGTATGCTCACATATACTAGTACCTTATGAAACATCAGATGACTTAATTAGAATCGTGAGCGTCAATAGCCTAATTTTAGTTTCTCCATTACTTTATTTACGTAGCGTGCAAATAATTAAGAATATTTGCATATCATAAGACCTGAAGAACATGCATATCGCCGCAATGGTTCTGCTGATCTCGCATGGTACAGCAAACTGCTGGCCCACACCCCGACACGATATAGTCAGGTTTCTTAACATCCGTACAAATAGAAACTTAGCGAACTTGAAAAGAACCCTAAAGCGATCCAAGAAGGGTTGCCATCATCCGTCTCCAAGTTATGCAAGTAAATGTAAAATATTTCTTTACCGTTTTGAAACTTAGACATTTTCGACAGGTCTATGCATAGCTGAAAAATAGTTTTACTTAAAAGTGTGCAAATTAAAATTCCAGACATATGAGAAATAAAAAGAGGTGAGCGAAAATGCATCGATCGCTTCCAAATGTTTATGATAGTAAGTTTTCAAACTGTTATGTAGCATCACTTCAAAAACTTTTCAAGAAAGAGATTGCAAATCATAGTGCTGTGCTAGCGTCAACTCTATGAAAAAAATCCTTACATTGGCTGCCCGGAAGCACTTTTTTAAAATTATTACTATTATGTTTACTCATTTACTTTTCACTAGCTAGTCACACACATTGCTTATTAACTAAATGCTAAAGGTTAAAATCAATACATCTACTATTGTTTTTACACACATGTTTGTCTAACTTAACCTATATTTCTTATTGACTTTTTCTTAAATGTTGTCCGCATTCTATGGCCCATATGTAACATTTTACTCCAATGTATGTTGTATATAATTTACTGCAACAGCGCAACTGAAAAACCAGTGCAGTTATAGCTGTAAAAGGCCTTCCACAAACTTTATGGAGCTTGATAACAACACTGTACTTAGCGGCTCAAAATCTCAGTGCATCGCATAAAACATATGTCGTGTCAAAATAGCTGTTCTTAGCTAAATAATCAATTTTTAGACTGGTGATTGATCGGCGAGTTAACCATGAATCATCCTTTCACTCACTTTATACACGTCGGTGCCTGATTGTGTTTCTACTAGGCGGCGCTCTCTGTTCAGTGTCTCTTCCTCTCGCAGGTGATACAAGTCAGTCGGTGTCTACAGGTAGTAGTGATAGTGCAGAAAACTGTCCCCCATGTCCACCCACGTGTGCCACGGTCCAATTGTACAACGTTACTGCTCTCACTGGCGACGGAAGCGGCGGTATGGGAACGGTGTTACTACAAACGACTCCACAAGCGTCGGCTCCTGTCCCTGCAACATACGGTTCGGCACCGGTTCCATCAACATGCAGCGCCGTCGAATAGGCAGACAAGCAGTCATCACAATGAACAAGCCAGCAAACGGTAGAAGATGTCTGTTTAAATATTATGGATTATTTTAAAAAACTTTTTCTCTAATCCCTTCCCTAAAAAAAACTACAAAATACAGTTGTGTGCATAGGAAAATAGCATGTAAATTAGCAAAAGATAACAGACAGGTAGAAAAACTCGAGTCCCATAGATTCACAAAAGTCGCGACCCACAAAGTGTGATTATACATGTTTAATCCGCTTTATACAGTTATTTAATATTTGGCATCAGTTACTCGGTTGTTTCCATATGCATATTCATCACTTGCGCTAATCGCGGTTAGTTATTTACAAGCTATACTACCTCCATGGCATATCTAAAACTATACAAAAACGACATGTTATAGCTAGCGGCCGCGGCGAGTACACATTATACGAACACATTCATTACTGTCCATCCTAGCTGAATATATTTTGCTTAGGCTATCTAGGAAACCATCAAGTAGCCAGTGTACATTTTTCAGTCATATTACATTAATAATTTACTTAGTCTATCCACATCGTTGGTTTGTCATGCCGTCGTATGAGTTTATAGGTAACCGAAAGTTAACGAGCATTTTAAGCGATGTTATTAACTTGGAAGCGAGTGCTCACGCATTGGCTTTCCCGTACAGTGCAATGAATTAAGTGTGAAAAATGGACACCTAGCCATTGATTGCGAACTACTTGAACGCAACAGTACATGAAGTTGCGTAGTTTTAGTCGCACTCATCGTTGTTTCCACATGTAAATCAACGCTCTTTTATAGTACATACGTTCACAATATACATTGATAGTCGATGCGATGTTACAGTAACATAGATGTTTTATTGTCAGCTGATAGTCTTAAATGTATCAAGTGAACGCATAAATTAAGACTAACAAAATAATATCAAAAGGTAGCAGTTATAAGAGCAATACGAAAGCAAGCAGACAAGTACACGACCAGGTTGTTAAGATATTTTGTAATGATAATGGTGACAAACGACCGATCGATTAGTTAAGAAATCGATGATGACGAATAAGGTGGTGCATTTGGAATGAACCGTGTTACTTATGAAATAATGTATGACTGACATCAAATGACGGGTCAGCAGAAACGGTCAATGAGATCTTTTGGTTCTTCGCAAATACACACCAGATCACCGCATAATCGTCTTGACGCCGTACAGCATTCTAGAATTTTTTACTTCAGTTCCATTAACTGTTTGGCCAATGTTTTTGCAGCGTTTCGACGAGAATCTATTTCTTCAGCAACAACGATTTCCCTCACTTTTCTGTCTCTAAACATACACGTCTATGTTAATTCCACGTTTGAATTAAGGTCGATGTTAATTCATAAGCAAAAAAGTTCGGTTCTCTGGTGTGCGGCGTACTAAAGAGTGAGGATTCGAATGCACTGAATCTTAATACCATTGTTAAACGATGTCTGGACATAACGTTAAAGCCATTTTATTTGGCATTCCAAAGAGGAGCAAGGTTTGGCTATCTCCTGGCGCGGTGACGCGGTAACACTAAACATTCTGCATTTGCGAGCGGTTTTGATACAATATTGAGCAGAGTAAATAGCCCAGTACTTGACTAAAGCCTTGAAAGATTTTACTAGTACACCTAAAGCTAAAATCATCGTGATAATTTTTTAGCAAAGGGTCGGCTAGGCGTAACTAAGAAAAAGCTAGATTTTGAAGCTTTCATTCAGCGAATCTTAAAACTAGCCTACTATTTTAGGAAAGCTACTATTTCTGAAAGCGCAATCCTACTATAGCATTTGAACGAAACTCTTGGGTAGAACAGTGCTGCAATCAACACTGCCAGACCCATATAAGGGAGATAGCGAAAAGTCAGCGTTATGGCTACGTCACCAAAATAAAGGCACACCCTGACAACTAGATAATTCAAATGTGAATGTTCGGCTTGCAAGTTCATGCGTTGTTAAAGAGAAGAGTCCGCAGATTTAGTAGCCGCAATTGGAACCTGAAAATACACTGCAGTGTGCGTTCTCGGCATTGCAGGTACCACTTGTTTCAGTATATATAGACTATTAAAATAATAGTAATACGTGTAAGCTTCGAATATTTGTCTCGTCGCATGATGTATGATGTGCCGTGTAACTATTTGAGTGTCACGCTTTTTTTGAAAACCACGTCGGAAGACCATAACGTGTACACGATAGTTACGTATTACATTTAGACCGTCGATTCAAGGTTGGGCGTTCAAGTTCATTGAATTCGATAGCTCAATAATTACGTTTTAATCATTATCGATAAACTGATTCTTAAAACGTATACAAAGTGTAATTTAACAAGTGATGTGCGGTTGCGTGGTTGTCATTTATAATAGTTAAGTTTGGGCTAGTTAGCGAATGTACAAGCTTCAGGTGGCACGATAATATCATCATCTATCATCTGACGCAAGCCGCTGTCAAGCCAGTGGAAGGAATGAAGCTGGAACAGGGTCTTACCGTCAACATAACTACTGTAAAGCCCACATTCACTAAAATTGAAAAAACGCTTATTTCTGTACACGGAAAAAACTCCCAACTATCCTCAATTAAGTTTAAAGGGTAGCAAGTGACTGGATCTCGTTGAGCTGTATTATGGCAAGCTTAGGTGAGAAATCGCGCAAATCACTTTTCGAGCGGTTAGGTATTAGGACAAAGATAGAGTTCTTCAGTCATATAAGTGGACGTTAAAGTATATGATGATATAGTTTCTGAGTACGCCTCGGTGTCGGGTGCAATTTTTATCGAGCTTTTGTTGCGACTTAAGAAATATAGAACGCTGAGCTAGAGGGGTTAACAGTTATTTTTAGGCATGTATGTGGTATATGGTCACGAACAATTCATGATTCTATAAAATTCTTGGCTTTATACCGCTGAGTTGCATCACAGAGTCGGCTTGTAACTAAATATATTTGTAATTGGTGTTAGAGATGTTGTAGTCAAAACGTAAACCACCTTCTCGTCTTTTCGTATTTTGTCGAATCGTTGGGCACGTTGTAAATCATTCTAGGCGATTCATGCAATGGCTAAAAACGCAGTAGTAGATTTTTCAGATATATCTCTTGCCTGTAATAGACGTTAAATGGGCATCACAGTATACACTGTAAAATAGATATGTATAAACTGTATGTATGTGTACATGAAATATATACATATGCATAATATATCTGTAAATGAATGTGAGAAACTAGGCGAAATATATATATATATATATATATATATATAGGATGGTAGCTCTAAGTGTAGACCTGTTTTATTTTGCTTGTTTGTATGTCGCACCTTTTTAGCAGTAATCGTGAGTATATTGGTATGGTAAAATTTTTAAGTTTCGTTCAAATACATTACCAATAGTAAATCCACGATACTTAACCTTTAGGAAAAAAAAAGAAAAAATCAAGGAATGCAATAAGGTGTTTAAAAAAAGCCGATTATTGAGGCGTATCTGGATGACTTTACAGAAGTCTCGGAATTCATCAAAATTGATTGTATCTATTTAAAATGCTCTAGCCCTTTCAGTGGTATCCTTATTGTGGACCTTCTGTTTTGACACATTCATATCTTTGTTGTAATTTTATCGTATAATGACCAGGAAAAACACAGGTTATCGACCTTTGCTCTTATTTCTAAAACAACCCTTCTGCCTTCTCCTTGATCAGTGTGCGGTTCAGTTTCAGAGTGAATAGACTTTTTACTAGTACAAATTATAGTGATATTCTGGTGGGACAAATCTTGCCAAAATGTGTAAGAGTATAGAGTTACCATCTCATACCGCATATATA